>NC_056570.1:7495949-7504294 GCF_013358625.1 Macadamia integrifolia
TAGTCATGTCATCATGAATATGCTATATAGATTAGTCATTCCACACCTTGATGTGCATATACACTATGTTTACTTTTCAAATGCCAATTGAATGAGATGTTTATATGTTGAATGTGGACATTATGGTGCATAATGCATTGATAGACTAGATGCCGTAGTCGGCTTGGAAACGAATGCATTGGTGGCCCGTGGAATGGGACACAGAGGCACTATGCAATCGTACTATTGTCATATAGGAGCATGCGGTATTAGGATTCTCACCATCCCGTGCTACGACCCTTCCCAACAGGGGTTAAGGTGTTGGGTTGCCATTTGGGGGAAGCAGGGGTCGCGGTTGTCGGACACTGTGGCGGTTAGGCATTACGCCCGGCAAGTCATGTAGGACAGTCGGCAACCCCGGTGGTACATTCAAGAGGGCCAATCGTACTGCTTTTAAATTGCTGGAGTCAGCACCTTTATTTCAGTTATTTACATTTCTGTTGAGAGCCGGTGGACGGCATTGTCTTTACTTTTCCGAGTACTCACAGTGGGCCTTCTCCAACAGCCCTATGGGCGTATCGCGGGAGGGAGTTCACGGCTCGTACCCGGAGTATACGCGCACTGTGGTTGTAGTAGCACTTAAACCAAAGACTTAGTAATGTTGCTTAGGTGGATGTGAATTAAAATGTATAGCATGGCATGTAGTGCATATGATGTGTTGTGATGTGTGGACTGTTGTGTGTGGTCCACTTCTCTACTTACTGGGCTAGTGAGCTCATTCCACGTGTACACCCCCTTTTTAGATGATTTTGCAGGTCATACATCTGAGGAGCATGGGCTGGGTCCCACAATCGAGTTTCCTGAAGAGGACTGGTGGACCCCTGAGGAGTTTGAGCACGGCGTAGACTGCTCGTGTGAGAGCTGTGCTGCGGGACAGCAGTTCTGAGGCCGAGCTGCGCTCCACCCTGGAGGCCGTGCTGATCTCCACTTCTGAGGCCGAGCTGAGCTCTTCTATGTGATGCCGAGCTGGGCACAACCCTTGATGCCGAGCTGCGCTCCAGCCTTGATACCGAGCCGAGCTGTGAACTCTGATGATTTTTGATGATTTACTGTATATACTTGATATGGGAATTTTATTCTTTTTGTGTATATATCATGCCTTCGGGCCCAAATGTATATAATTATTGTATCACCATTTGGGTATCAAGTATATGGAAGTTATTCACAGGTGAAACTTAGTCTTCCGCTGATCTAATGAACTTATGTTAGTGTGTGTATGCTGTGGTGGAATACAGTATCTGATGATCCTGGCAGGTTTGGGTTAACCGGTGTTAACTCGGTCACCGCTCCGGTTCAGTGTGAACGGGGTGTGACACTTAGTGTATAAATTTCTATCTGATTTAAATTCCAGACACTTGTCTAAAGCCAGATACTCACCGACGAAAAGATCTCATCCATAAATGAAGCTTTCTATCAGATTCAATGTACTATGTCTCCCTCAAAGTTTAACTTTAATGCAACTATTATGCCTCAAGCTTTGATTTTTGTTATTGTTGTTTGAATCCTCAAAAACTTATTTATGGTGAAATTCTAGAGTTATAGAGTTCCATTTTGGTGGATTGTTGCTTAGTTTTATACTGTTATATGGTAATTAGATTGGAACTATAACCTATAAAGTACTATTTCGACGAAATTTTGGCAGCATAACGGCGTAAAATGGGATTTCCAAAAATTTTACACAAATACCTGATAAACAACAGATAATAAACATAACAAAGATCACAGATGGCACAATACATCACAACAAAATCACATAAGCACTCCACATATGAAATCACCACAAAAATTCACTATTCAAAGATATATTATTCCACAATGAATCCAGTTACATCGCAATTACAAGGAATGAGAAGAAATAAATATACAATGTCTACAAAAGGAGAAAAAGGGTAAACAGCTAGTGTGGGCGAGCCAAGCCCTCACTGGTCGTCGTCATCGTCGTCGATGATCACCACGTTCGCTGGAGGCCTGGAGTTGACGTCGAAGTGGTGATCGTAATAATCGAACCTTGCGTTCACCAGCCGTACCTCCCTCCGAAGCTGGCCATAGTCTACTGAGATAGCGGTGGCCCTGGTGTCCAAGTCCTGACCCAGCCTAAGGAAGGAATCCTCCAAGGTGGTCTGCCTGGAGGCAATCTCATCCAGCCGCCTCAGTATCTGAACCTGGCCATCCTACAAGGCCCGCATGGAGGACGACATGCCCTCAAAGTCGTAGGCACCACTCCCAGGTGGTGGGGCTGCAGCTCTAGAAGAACTAGGGCCAGGACCTCTCGACTCCTGAGGCGCCTCCTCAGGGATGCTGCCACCCATCAGATCCTCCTCCTCGTCCTGAGGAACGTAGTCCTCATCCTCCTCACTGGACTCCTCCTCCATGAGGACATGCTCCATAGGGGCAGCCCTCCTACCCCTACCTCTCTGAGCTCCTGATCTAGGAGGTGAATCCATGAGGGTCTGAAGACCCATCTTCAGGAGGTTTCTCCGGTCGAACCTATCAGCCGGAGTCTTCCCCTCCTCACCGCTCAGATCCACCCCGAAGAACTCGAAAATCCTAGTGAGGATCCTGCCGTAAGGAAATCCTCCATCCTCTGGGTGGGAAGTATGGTGCTCCATCGTTCTGAGGATAATATAGGGAAGGCACAAGTGCTCGCCGCCTCCCTCTGCGGCCGTGAAGATGCAAAATACAATGAAAGCCGCCATGAAACCCACCTGGTTCCGATGACCTCCTCTGGGAAGCAGGTTGAATTGGATCAATCGGGCGAATAGACGAACCTCAGGGTAGAAGGACGTCTCGGACTCCGGGCGACTGCTGCTGCCGCAGATGGTCTCGTAGATGAAGTCCGGTGTCTCCAGGCTCATGAACGGTCCCTGAGGCCTACCCCTGGGGGGACTGTAGTATCGGTGTCCCGCCGCCGATATACCCAAGATACTGGCCAAGGTGCCGACCGTCAGCTGGATATCCACTCCCTTCACCAAGCTGCTGATGGTGAACTCCCCGTACGGATATGACACCTCCAGGTTACAGTAGAACCGACGGACGAGCTACTCGTAGCATGGTCGGTCCACATGAAGAATAGAGTCCCAGCCCAATGCTGAGAACCTCTCCTGAAGCCTAGCCTTGTGGAAGTCCTCGACTACCACGGTCTTCTCCATCAACACTGACCCCTTCAGGAAGTTGGGCCAGTTGGCTGCGGCCTCTGCACTGAGGAAGTGCTCCTCATCATAGTCTGAAGGGTCAGACTGGGCAGGTGCAGGTCTCCCTGTGCGAGGAGCTGAAGAGCTGGTCTCCGCACTCTTCCTCTTAGAAGCGGTGGTCTTGCGTCTAACGCCAGAGGAAGATGGTCCTTTGCCGGTGCGTGACGACATTCTGGCAATAAGAAAAGAAAGTAAGGATTAGTACAAAAAGGAAAAGACAGCAGCATTAAGAAGGGGAAATCCAAAACCCAATTCATGCAAAACGGGAACGGCGACAATCTAGGAACGATAGGAAACTTATGACATGAAGCACGGTAGTTGACAACGCATAGAAACATGCCAAAACAGTAAAATGACAGCAAAAAAGGAAAGAGCATAAATAACACGGGAGAATTCGATTTCAATGCACCAACTCATTCACAATGAAGTAAAAGCTTGAAACCCAGGTCTAGAACGAAATGCCATAGTAGTGGGATGATGGAAATGCAAGAACGTACCCCAAATAGACTATGGAGTTCCATGAGTACAAGTATGGGATGAAAATCAAGGAAACCAATGCCAAAATAGGGATTTCATGGAAATACATGGGGATTCCAAGCACAATGGATAATCTATGCAAATTAAAGCATATTAAGCACAAAGCAAGTGGAATGCATCACAAGAAGTCATCAATTGGAGAAAAAGGGTAAGGATTGAAGAAACCCCCAAATTTGGAAACCTAGGGCACAAATTGGGGTTTTCTCCAAATAAAAGGATAAAATTCCTATAAACTACAAATGACCATAGTAGAATCATCACAAACACATGGAAAGACTGTTCTATGGTGGAAAATATGGAAAGGAAGCCTAGAAAGTAAACCCTATACATGCAATTTACCCAAATGGAAATTCTGAGAAAAGGAAAAAGGAGGAACTTACTTGAATGAGGGTGAGTTGACTCTTCTCTAAAGCGTCGAGTGGGTGAGTAGACTCGCGAGTAGAAGCACCGAGGAGACCTCCAAGATCGGCCAAGGAAGAAAGGAAGAAAGAGAAAGGAGATGGGGAAAGAGACAAGACAGAACAGGGCCTGTAGGGCCCTGTTCGTGTTTTAACACGGGCAAGACCGGCGGGTATAACCGGCGGGCACCTACCCGCCGGTGCCACCCGCCGGTTAAGGCAGTAAAGACCGGCGGGTATAACCGGCGGGCTCCTACCCGCCGGTTCAGCCCACCGGTTATGACAGTTGGGAAGATTTTGAAAATTTTCCTTCTTTTCTTTTTCCCTTCTCTCCTCCTAGCATGATTACATTGATTTTCGCTATGGATGTTATTCCTATGATTAATATGCTATGGTCAAGTGGGACCATTAGCATGTATGTTGTGGACTTTGCCTGTATCATGGAATTGAGCTGTGATTATTTACAGGCTATCATACACTACAACACCTCATGTAATGGCATATGATTGTGTGCCTAAATCAATTCTATGGTGTTTAACCAATATGGTGTGTGATGTGTTCCAGGTACAGGGATACGATGGTACGTACTAGATCCGGTAGTAATGCCCGAGGTACCTCGCGGGGTTCTCGTCGGGTCGATCGACCACAAAATCCCAGGGGGTCCCGTTCTGTGGGGCATACCTCACCTCCACTACCTCCAGAGACCCTTGGTCAGGGTGGGGCACATGGGGACCCACCTATGACTGCACTCCCGGACCCTCCACCGGTCATTACACCGGGAGATGTTGCTACAATAATCCAGCAGTCCCAACAAGCTTTCCAGCAGCAAATGCTTCAGCAACAGCAAGCATTTATGACTGCCATCCAGCAACAGTTGGATTTTTCTCAACCGGGTCAACCGCCCCGAGTACTCACTCCGCAGGACCCACCTGTAGGGTCGGGAACGGGACCACAAGTGGTGGGTACACCTCCAATCCCACCATTCGGTGTTTCTCAGTATGGGATGCCTCCTCCATACTCCTACTATCCTGCCTATGTTCCTAACTTCCCGACGACGAGTAATACGTCAAGGGTAGTGGAGTCGTTCAAGAGGAACTTACCACCTGTATTCTCTAAGGTGGGGAGTGATCCTCTGGAACCGGATCAGTGGATCCAAGAATTAGAGAAGATATTTGAGGTGCTTGAGTGCACGGATGCCCAGAAACTCATTTGTGCTGGGTTGCAACTCAAGAAAGAGGCAAATTCTTGGTGGCAAGCCTCCAAGCCTATATTGATGGCTGCTCATCCAGAACCTACTTGGGAGCAGTTCAAGGAGTTGTTCTTGGATAACCATTATCCGCGCAGTTTCAGAGACCGAAAGGAGACTGAGTTCATGGCCTTAACTCAAGGAGGTAAGACTGTCCTTGAGTACCAACAACAATTCGAGAGTTTGTTCCATTTTGCCCCAAGGCATATGAGGACAGCTGAAGAGAAGGCGGCAAGGTTCCTAAAAGGCCTAAAGGCATCTATTGGGTCTGTACTTGAGGTACTGGATTTGACCGAATATGGCCAGATTGTGCAGAAGGCCAAAACCATGGAAGATAAGCAAAAGGGTGAACAGTCCCTCACTCCTGGACTGTGGAAGAGAACAAATCCATTCCCAGATGTGGGAAATTCCTCCAAGGCTTACCGCAGATCATACAGTTCTGGGCCTATGTATAGGCAGCCCTATAGGCCATCTGGCTACCCTCCTAGGCCAGTTGGTGGTTCGGGTTCTACTTCTTTTTGCCCGAACACTAGTGTGGCACCTACAGCTCCAAGGCCACCTCGACCTCCATCTGCAGCGGGTCAAGTGCAGAGGGGCCCCGCTCCAGTTCTGACGTCTCAGATTCGTTGCTTCAACTGCCATTCCTATGGGCATTATGCGAAAGACTGTCGGTCCCGACCAGCCTTGCCCTCCAGTCAGCCCTCGGCGTACCGACCTCCCTTACCTCGAGGCAGTCAACCGCAGGGAAGGATGTATGCCCTATCAGCCGAGGAAGCTGAGGCTAGTACAGAAGTTGCAGCAGGTACATTTTAAATTAAGAAGTTCATTATGATTCATCTTGATGACCTGCTGAAATTATATACATTGTTATACTAGGTGTCCTACCCATATCGGGCATACAAGCCTATGTTTTATTTGATTCAGGAGCTACTCATTCATTCGCATCTAAGAGATTTGTAGGGAAACTTGGGATGTCACCCAGGATCCTAGACCATGGAATGATTGTTAGTATGCCTACTGGTAAAATTGCACAGTTGAAGGAAGTGTATGGGCCGTGCCCAGTGGAGATTAGTGGGAAGAACTTTGATGCACAACTTATTAAATTCAATATACAGAATTTCGATGTCATATTGGGTATGGATTGGTTGTCGGCTCATCGAGCTAATGTGATCTGTGCGGAAAGGCTGATTAAGGTAACAGATGACGAAGGGAAAGAGTGGGTATACCGAGCAGATACAATAAAAAGGGAGAGGAAGGTCCTTGTCTCCGCTCTCCAAGCGGTAAAGTTGCTAGAAAGTGGATGTCAGGGTTTCATAGCCTCGGTGCTCGATGTTGATGCAAGAGTTACGCCTCTAGAAGAAGTAAAGGTGGTTAAAGAGTTTCCTGATGTTTTCCCAGATGATCTGATGCATTTACCACCTGATAGGGAGTTGGAGTTTGCCATAGACTTGACTCCTGGAGCAGCTCCAGTATCTGAGGCTCCATACAGGATGGCACCAGCTGAATTGAAGGAGTTGCAGTTGCAGTTGCAGGAACTATTGGAAAAGGGGTTTATTCGCCCAAGTGTTTCACCTTGGGGTGCCCCGGTGTTGTTTGTCAAGAAAAAGGATGGTAGTTTGCGTATGTGCATAGATTACCGGGAGTTGAATAAGCTAACCATTAAGAACCGGTATCCATTGCCACGCATTGATGATATATTTGATCAGTTGCAAGGAGCCAGGGTATTTTCGAAGATAGACCTTCGGTCCGGCTATTATCAGCTCAAGATAAAGAGTAGTGATATACCCAAAACAGCATTTAGGACTCGATACGGTCATTATGAGTTCCTGGTGTTGTCCTTCGGGTTAACCAATGCACCGGTAGCATTTATGGATCTGATGAATCGAGTATTTCAGGATGTGCTCGAAAAATGGGTAATTGTTTTTATTGACGATATCTTGATCTACTCCAAGACCGAGGAGAAGCACACTCAACACTTGAGAATGGTGTTACAGAGGTTGAGAGATCAACAGTTATTTGCCAAGTACAGCAAGTGTGAATTCTGGCTTGAACAAGTTGGATTCCTGGGGCACGTAGTGTCTAAAGCTGGAATCGAAGTAGATCCTGCTAAGGTGAAAGCAGTAGTGGAATGGGAAAGCCCCAAGAATGTTACTGAAATTAGAAGCTTTTTGGGTTTGGCTGGATACTACTGGCGTTTCATCGAGAATTTTGCTCGGATCTCAGCACCAATGACCAAGTTGACTAAAAAGGGTGTGAAATTCGACTGGGCAGAGGAATGTGAGAAGAGATTCCAGGAATTGAAAGAAAAGTTGGTGACTGCCCCTGTGCTGACTATTCCTGAGGGCACAGGTGGAATGACAGTTTATACCGATGCTTCCAAAGTTGGTTTGGGTTGTGTTCTCATGCAATGCGGGAAGGTAATAGCATATGCATCCCGACAACTAAAGGAATATGAGAAGAACTACCCCACTCATGACTTGGAACTAGCTGCAGTTATTTTTGCCCTTAAGATCTGGCGACATTATTTGTATGGGGAGAAGTGTGAGATATACAGTGACCACAAAAGCCTGAAATACTTCTTCACCCAGAAGGATCTGAACAGGAGACAGAGAAGATGGCTTGAACTCATGAAGGATTATGACTGCGATATTCAGTATCATCCCGGCAAGGCTAATGTAGTGGCAGATGCATTGAGTCGGAAGACACAGACTGTGTCGCTCTCATACTTAGCAGTCAGCTCACCACTTGTGCAAGAGGCGATGCTAATGGATGAAACCCTCTTGTATGAAGGGGCAACCTTAGAGCTTGAACCTCAACTAGAAAACCTTAAATGGTTGACGGTGTCCTTATCGGCTCTACAGGTGCATCCGGCAATTAGGCAAGAGGTGATAATGAAGCAACCTTTGGATCCTGAATTGCAGCGGATTAGGGTTA
>NC_056570.1:7504314-7609615 GCF_013358625.1 Macadamia integrifolia
CGCTACAGATAAGTGGAGAGAGGACGTTTGGCCTTGTTTCAAGGCATTTGTTTGGCATTCATATAACTATATCTAATCTAGTCATGTCATCATGAATATGCTATATAGATTAGTCATTCCACTCATTGATGTGCATATATGCTATGTTTACTTTCAATTGCAATTTAAATGAGATGTTATATGTTGAATGTGGGCATCATGGAGCACAATGCATTGATAGACTAGATGCCGTGGTCAGCTTGGAAACGAATGCATTGGTGGCCCGTGGTATGGGACACGGAGGCACTATGCAGTCGTACTGTCATATAGGAGCATGCGGTATTAGGATTCTCACCATCCCCGTGCTACGACCCTTCCCAACAGGGGTTAAGGTGTTGGGTTGCCATTTGGGGGGAAGCAGGGGTCGCGGTTGTCGGACACTGTGGCGGTTAGGCATTATGCCCGGTGAGTCATGTAGGACAGTCGGCAACCCCGGTGGTACATTCAAGAGGGCCAATCGTACTGCTTTTAAATTACTGGAGTCAGCACCTTTATTTCAGTTATTTACATTTCTGTTGAGAGCCGATGGACGGCATTGTCTTTATTTTTTCGAGTACTCACGGTGGGCCTTCTCCAATAGCCCTATGGGCGTATCGCGGGAGGGAGTTCGTGGCTCGTACCCGGAGTATACGCGCACTGTGGTTGTAGTAGCACTAAAACCAAAGACTTAGTAATGTTGATTAGGTGTATGTGATTTAAAATGAATTGCATGGCATGTAGTGCATATGATGTGTGTGTTGTGTGGACTGTTGTGTGTGGTCCACCTCTCTACTTACTGAGCTAGTGAGCTCATTCCACGTGTACACCCCCTTTTTAGATGATTTTGCAGGTCATGCATCTGAGGAGCATGGGGCGGGTCCCACAGTCGAGTTTCCTGAAGAGGACTAGTGGACCCCTGAGGAGTTTAAGCACGGCGTAGACTGCGCATGCGAGAGCTGTGCTGCGGGACAGCAGTTCTGAGGCCGAGCTGAGTTCCACCTTGGAGGCCGTGCTGAGCTCCACTACCTAGGCTGAGCTGAGCTCTTCTATGTGATGCCGAGCTGGGCACAACCCTTGATGCCGAGCTGAGCTCCAGCCTTGATACCAAGCCGAGCTGTGTACTCTGATGATTTTTGATGAATTCTTGTATATACTTGATATTTGAACTTTATTCTTTTTGTGTATATATCATGCCTTCGGGCCCAAATGTATATAATTATTGTATCACCATTTGGGTATCAAGTATATGGGAATTATTTACAGGTAAAACTTAGTCTTCCGCTGATCTGATGAATTGATGTTAGTGTGTGTATGCTGTGGTGGAATACAGTATCTGATGATCCTGGCAGGTTTGGGTTAACCGGTGTTAACTCGGTCACCCCTCCGGTTCAGGGTGAACGGGGTGTGACAAACGGTGGTATCAGAGCGTGATGCTCTGCTCCACTCACAGCATACCATTAGAATCCCGTAGACTCTATAATAGGAAAATGGGGTTGGGTAAAGATAAAAGCTTAAAGATTATAAGTCAAAGAAAGAAAGTATAAAATGAGGTTATGTTATAAGTTGCATTCATGGCATGCGTGAGTGTAGATAAAAGGTGATTAGATTGGAACTATAACCTATAGAGTGCTATTTCGACGAGATTTCGGCAGCATAACGGCGTAAAATGGGATTTCCAAAAATTTTACACAAAACCTGATAAACAACAGATAATAATATAACAAAGAGCACAGATAGAAAAAAAATAAAAATCAATCACATCACAACAAAATCACACAAACACTCCACATATGAAAACCCCACAAAATAATCCACTATCCAAAGATATTTTATTCCATAAATGAATCCAGTTACATTGCAAATACAAGGAAGTGAGAACAAATGAATAAATATACAATGTTTACAAAAAGAGAAAATGGATGAACAGCTGGGTGGGGAAGCCAAGCCCTCACTGGTCGTCGTCATCGTCATCGATGATCACCACGTTCGCCGGAGGCCTGGAGTTGACGTCGAAGCGGTGATCGTAATAATCGAACCTCGCGTTCACCAGTCGTACCTCCCTCCGAAGCCGGCCATAGTCTGCTGAGATAGCGTTGGCCCTGGTGTCCAAGTCCTGACCCAGCCTAAGGAAGGACTCCTCCAAGGTGGCCTGCCTGGAGACAATCTCATCCAGTCGCCTCAGTATCTGAACCTGGCCATCCTGCAAGGCCCGCATGGAGGCTGACTGGCCCTCGTAGTCGTAGGCACCACTCCCAGGTGGTGGGGCTCCAGATGGTGAGGCTGCAGCTCTGGAAGAACTAGGGCCAGGACCTCTCGACTCCTGAGGCACCTCCTTAGGGATGCCACCTCCCATCAGATCCTCCTCCTCGTCCTGAGGAACGTAGTCCTCATCTTCCTCGCTGAACTCCTCCTCCATGAGGACATCCTCCATAGGGGCAGCCCTCCTACCCCTACCTCTCTGAGTTCCTGATCTAGGAGGTGAATCCATGAGGGTCTGAAGACCCATCTTCAAGAGATTTCTCCGGTCAAACCTATCAGCCGGAGTCTTCCCCTCCTCTCCGCTCAGATCCACCCCGAATAACTCGAAAATCCTAGTGAGGATCCTGTCGTAAGGGAATCCTCCATCCTCTGGGTGGGAAGTGTGGTGCTCCATTGTTCTGAGAATGATATAGGGAAGGCACAAGTGCTCGCCGCCTCCCTCTGCGGCCGTGAAGATACAAAAGGCAATAAAAGCCGCCATGAAACCCACCTGGTTCCGATGACCTCCTCTGGGGAGCAGGTTGAACTAGATCAACCGGGTAAATAGACGAACCTCAGGGTAGAAGGATGTCTCGGACTCCGGACGACTGCTGCTGCCGCACATGGTCTCGTAGATGAAGTCCGGTGTCTCCATGCTCATGAACGGTCCCTGAGGCCTACCCCTGGGGGGACTGTAGTATCGGTGTCCCGCCGCCGATATACCCAATATACTGGCCAAGGTGCCTACCGTCAGCTGGATATCCACTCCCTTCACCAAGCTGCTGATGGTGAACTCCTCGTACCGATACGACACCTCCAAGTTACAGTAGAACCGACGGATGAGCTGCTCGTAGCATGGTCGGTCCACCTGAAGAATAGAGTCCCAGCCCAATGCTGAGAACCTCTCCTGAAGCCTGGCCTTGTGGAAGTCCTCGACTACCACGGTCTTCTCCATCAACATTGACCCCTTCAGGAAGTTGGGCCAGTTGGCTGCGGCCTCGGCACTGAGGAAGTGCTCCTCATCATAGTCTGAAGGGTCAGACTGGGCAGGTGCAGGTCTCCCTGTGCGAGGAGCTGAAGAGCTGGTCTCCGCACTCTTCCGCTTAGAAGCGGTGGTCTTGCGTCGAACGCCAGAGGAAGATGGTCCTTTGCCGGTGCGTGACGACATCCTGGCAATAAGAAAAGAGAGTAAGGATTAGTACAGAAAGGAAAAGACAGAAGCATTATGAAAGGGAAGTCCAAAACCAAATTCATGCAAAACAGAACGGCGACAATCTAGGAACGACAGGAAACTTATGACATGACGCACGGTAGTTGACGACGCATAGAAACACACCAAAACAGCAGGATGACAGCAAAAGCAATAAGCATAAATAGAAGGAGGAAATTCAAGTCCATTGTGCAAATTTGAACATAATGGAGAATAGCTTGAAACCCTAGGTCTAGAGCAAAATGCCGTAGTAACGGGATCATAAAAGTGCAGGAACATACCCAAATAGACTATGGAGTTCTATGAATACAAGTATGAATGAAAATCAAGGAAATCAATGCCAAAAATAGGGATTTTCATGGGGAAAACATGGGGATTCCAAGCATAATGGATGATTCATGCAATCTAAAGCATATTAAGCATAAAACAAGTGGAATGTACTACAAAGGAACCATCAATTGGAGAAAAGGATCAAAAATTTAAGAAACCCCAAAATTTGGGAACCTAGGGCACAGATTGGGGTTTTTCTCCAAATGAGGAAACAAATTCCTATAAACTACGAATGACTACAGTAGAACCATCATAAACACATGGAAAGACTATTCTATGGTGAAAAATAGGGAAAGGAAGCCTAGAAAGTAAACCCTATTCATACATTTCACCCAAATGGAAATTCTGGAAAAAGAGAAGAAGAAGAAACTTACTTGAAGGAGAATGAGTTGACTCTTCTCTAAAGCGCCGAGTGGGTGAGTAAACTCGCGAGTAGAAGCGCCGCGGAGACCTCCAAGATCGGCCAAGGAAGAAAAGAAAGAAGAGAAAGGTGATGGGGAAAGAGACAAGATAGAACAGGGCCCTACAGGCCCTGTTCGTGTTTTAACTCGGGCAAGACCGGCGGGTATAACCGGCGGGCAGGAGCCCACCGGTGCCACCCGCCGGTTAGGGCAGTGAAGACTGGCGGGTATAACCGGCGGGCTCCTACCCGCCGGTTCATCCCACCGGTTATGGCAGTTGGGTAGAATTTTGAAAATTTGAAAATTTTCCTTCTCTTCTTGTTTCCCTTCTCTCCTCCTAGCATGATTACATTGATTTTCACTATTGATGTTATTCCTATGATCAATATGCTATGGTCAAGTGGGACCATTGGCATGTATGCTGTGGACCTTGCCTGTATCATGGAGTTGAGCTATGATTATTTACAGGCTATCATATACTACAACACCTCATGTAATGGCATATGATTGTGTGCCTAAATCAATTCTATGGTGTTTAATCAATATGGGGTGTGATGTGTTCCAGGTACAGGGATACGATGGTACGTACTAGATCCGGTAGTAATGCCTGAGGTACCTCGCGGGGTCCTCGTCGGGTCGGTCGACCACAAAATCCTAGAGGATCCCGTTCTGTGGGGCATACCTCACCTCCACCACCACAAGAGACCCTTGGTCAGGGTGGGGCACATGGGGACCCACCTATGACTGCACTCCCAGACCCTCCACCGGTCATTACACCAGGAGATGTTGCTACAATAATCCAGCAGTCCCAACAAGCTTTCCAGCAACAAATGCTTCAGCAACAGCAAGCATTTATGACTGCCATCCAGCAACAGTTGGATTTTTCTCAACCGGGTCAACCTCCCTGGGTACTCACTCCGCAGGACCCACCTGTAGGGTCGGGAACGGGACTGCAAGTGGTGGGTACACCTCCAATCCCACCATTCGGTATTCCTCAGCATGGGATGCCTCCTTCATACCCCTACTATCCTGTCTATGCTCCTAACTTCCCGGCGACGAGTAATACGTCAAGGGTAGTGGAGTCATTCAAGAGGAACTTATCACCGGTCTTCTCTAAGGTGGGGAGTGATCCTCTGGAACCGGATCAATGGATCCAAGAATTAGAGAAGATATTTGAGGTGCTTGAGTGCACGGATGCCCAGAAACTTATTTGTGTTGGGTTGCAACTCAAGAAAGAGGCAAATTCTTGGTGGCAAGCCTCCAAGCCTATATTGATGGCTGCTCATCCAGAACCTACTTGGGAGCAGTTCAAGGAGTTGTTCTTGGACAACCACTATCCGCGCAGTTTTAGAGACCGAAAGGAGACTGAGTTCATGGCCTTAACTCAAGGAGGTATGACTGTCCTTGAGTATCAGCAACAATTAGAAAGTTTGTTCCATTTTGCCCCAAGGCATATGCAAACAGCTGAAGAGAAGGCAGCAAGATTCCTAAAAGGCCTAAAAGCATCTATTGGGTCTGTGCTTGAAGTCTTGGATTTGACCGAATATGGCCAGATTGTACAGAAGGCCAAAACAATGGAAGATAAGCAGAAGGGTGAACAGTCCCTCACTCCTGGACTGTGGAAGAGAACAAATCCATTCCCAGATGCGGGGAATTCCTCCAAGGCTTACCGCGGATCATACAGTTCTGGGCCTATGTATAGGCAGCCCTATAGGCCATCTGGCTACCCTCCTAGGCCAGTTGGTGGTTCGGGTTCTACTTCTTTTCGCCCGAACACTAGTGTGACACCTACAGCTCCAAGGCCACCTCAACCTCCATCTGCAGCGGGTCAAGTGCAGAGGGGCCCCGCTCCAGTTCCGACGTCTCAGATTCATTGCTTCAACTGCCATTCCTATGGGAATTATGCGAAAGACTGTCGGGCCCGACCAGCCTTGCCCTCCAGTCAGCCCTCTGCTTACCGACCTCCCTTACCTCGAGGCAATCAACCGCAGGGAAGGATGTATGCCTTATCAGCCGAGGAAGCTGAGGCTAGTACAGAAGTTGTAGCAGGTACATTTTAAATTAAGAAGTTCATTATGATTAATATTGATGACCTGCTGAAATTATATACATTGTTATACTAGGTATCCTACCCATATCGGGCATACCAGCCTATGTTTTATTTGATTCAGGAGCTACTCATTCATTCGCATCTAAGAGATTTGTAGGGAAACTTGGGATGTCACCCAGGATCCTAGACCATGGAATGATTGTTAGTATGCCTACTGGTAAAATTGCACAGTTGAAGGAAGGGTATGGGCCGTGCCCAGTGGAGATTAGTGGGAAGAACTTTGATGCACAACTCATTAAATTCAATATGCAGAATTTTGATGTTATATTGGGTATGGATTGGTTGTCGGCTCATCGAGCTAATGTGATCTGTGCGGAAAGGCTGATTAAGGTAACAGATGACGAAGGGAAAGAGTGGGTATACCGAGCAGATACAATGAAAAGGGTGAGGAAGGTCCTTGTCTCCGCTCTCCAAGCGGTAAAGTTGCTAGAAAGTGGATGTCAGGGTTTCATAGCCTCGGTACTCGATGTTGATGCAAGAGTTACACCTCTAGAAGAAGTAAAGGTGGTTAAAGAGTTTCCCGATGTTTTCCCAGATGATCTGATGCATTTACCACCTGATAGGGAGTTGGAGTTTGCCATAGACTTGACTCCTGGAGCAGCTCCAGTATCTAAGGCTCCATACAGGATGGCACCAGCTGAATTGAAGGAGTTGCAGATGCAGTTGCAGGAACTATTAGAAAAGGGGTTTATTCGCCCAAGTGTTTCACCTTGGGGTGCCCCGGTGTTGTTTGTCAAGAAAAAGGATGGTAGTTTGCGTATGTGCATAGATTACCGGGAGTTGAATAAGCTAACTATTATGAGTTCCTAGTGTTGTCCTTCGGGTTAACCAATGCACCGGCAGCATTTATGGATCTGATGAGTCGAGTATTTCAGGATGTGCTCGATAAATGGGTGATTGTTTTTATTGACGATATCTTGATCTACTCCAAGACCGAGGAGGAGCACACTCAACACTTGAGAATGGTGTTACAGAGGTTGAGAGATCAACAGTTGTTTGCCAAGTACAGCAAGTGTGAATTCTGACTTGAACAAGTTGGATTCCTGGGGCACGTAGTGTCTAAAGCTGGAATCGAAGTAGATCCTGCTAAGGTGAAAGCAGTAGTGGAATGGGAAAGCCCCAAGAATGTTACTGAAATTAGAAGCTTCTTGGGTTTGGCTGGATATTACCGGCGTTTCATCGAAAATTTTGCTCGGATCTCAGCACCAGTGACCAAGTTGACTAAAAAGGGTGTGAAGTTCGACTGGGCAGAGGAATGTGAGAAGAGCTTCCAGGAATTGAAAGAAAGGTTGGTGACTGCCCCTGTGCTGACTATTCCTGAGGGCACAGGTGGAATGACAGTCTATACCGATGCTTCCAAAGTTGGTTTGGGTTGTGTTCTCATGCAACGCGGGAAGGTAATAGCGTATGCATCCCGACAACTAAAGGAATATGAGAAGAATTACCCCACTCATGATTTGGAACTAGCTGCAGTCATTTTTGCCCTTAAGATCTGGCGACATTATTTGTATGGGGAGAAGTGTGAGATATACAGTGACCACAAGAGCCTGAAATATTTCTTCACCCAGAAGGATTTGAATATGAGACAGAGAAGATGGCTTGAACTCATGAAGGATTATGACTGCGATATTCAGTATCATCCCGGCAAGGCGAATGTAGTGGCAGATGCATTGAGTCGGAAGACACAGACTGTGTCGCTCTCATACTTAGCAGTCAGCTCACCACTCGTGCAAGAGGCGATGCTCATGGATGAAACCCTCTTGTATGAAGGGGCGACCTTGGAGCTTGAACCTCAACCAGAAAACCTTAAATGGTTGACGGTATCCTTGTCGGCTCTACAGGGGCATCCGGCAATTAGGCAAGAGGTGATAATGAAGCAACCTTTGGATCCTGAATTGCAGCGGATTAGAGTTAAGGTTCAAGATCAAACAATGAACGACCCAGATTTTACCTTAGCCAGTGATGGGGCATTGATGTTTCGAGACAGATTGTGTGTACCCGATGATTTGGATATACAAGATAAGATAGTGAGAGAAGCACATAGCTCCGAGTACTCACTCCACCCAGGAAGTACCAAAATGTACAAAGACCTCAAACAAAGTTACTGGTGGCCAAACATGAAAGTCACCATAGCCTTGTATGTGGCGACTTGTCTTACCTGCCAGAAAGTGAAAGCTGAGAGACATCGACCTTATGGCACCCTTCAGCCACTCCCTGTACCAGAATGGAAGTGGGAAAGGATTACGATGGACTTCGTCACCGGACTACCAAGTACACCTAAGGGTATGGACGCGATATGGGTGATTGTTGATCGGCTTACCAAGACTGCTCATTTTATTCCTATCAAGACCAAGTTCTCCATGACCAAACTAGCACAACTTTACATGGACAACATAGTGCGCTTACATGGAGTGCCAGTGAGCATTGTTTCAAATAGAGACCCAAGGTTCACTTCCAGATTTTGGAAAAGCTTACAGCGTGCCTTAGGATCACAGCTGAATTTGAGTACAGCTTTTCACCCACAGACGGATGGTCAGTCGGAGCGAACCATACAGATATTAGAAGACATGCTCAGGGCATGTGCAATGGAGATGAGTGGCAGTTGGGAAGAATATATACCTCTTATGGAGTTTGCATATAATAACAGTTACCAAGCTACAATTGGAATGGCTCCGTATGAGGCATTATATGGCAGAAAGTGCAGAACTCCTTTGTATTGGGATGAGGTAGGTGAACGTCGAATGTTAGGACCTGAGATGATACAGATAACTTGTGACAAAGTCGACGTTATTAGAGAACGGATTAAAGCAGCTCAGTCCCGTCAAAAGAGCTATGCGGACACCCGCAGGAAGGAGATTGAATTTCAGCCAGGAGAAAAGGTATTTCTCAAGATCTCTCCTACTAAAGGTTTGCAAAGGTTTCACAGAAAGGGGAAGTTGAGCCCAAGATACATGGGACCATTTGAGATCTTATCCCGAGTTGGCTCAGTAGCCTACATGCTTGCTCTGCCACCTTCGCTTGGGTATGTTCACAATGTATTCCACGTTTCCATGCTGAAGAAGTACGTGCATGATCCATCTCATGTACTACCCGTGGAACCAGAGTACCTAGAAACTGATATGACCTACACAGAACAGCCAGCTGAAATCTTGGACCGGAAGGTGAAAACCCTTCGCAACCGCTCTATTTCCTATGTAAAGGTGCGATGGGCTGATCATTCACTTGAAGAAGCATCTTGGGAAGTAGAGGATGAAATGCGAGCCAAGTACCCTCATCTTTTTGATCAACCAGGTACGTAATTTCGAGGACGAAATTTTTCAGAAGGGGGGGGTAATGTAATGCCCCGCTTCTTAAACCCGGTCTGATTTCGCGATTGAACCGGTTTAACCATGCAGGAACCGAGCCAGAGGATATTAGAGCGGGCTCCTTATGGGCTATGATGGCACGGGTGACCTTAAACACCGGCTGGCCCGACAAGTCCGAGCCAGTGCCAGAAGAGACGGGAGTGCCCAAACCGTGTACGTGCACCTACCATAAGGCTATGTACGGATAAAACAGGTATTATATCCGTATTTGAAGGTATATACGTATGCTACATCGTATGCCTGGGGTGGGGTTCGAGCCGGGGTCCGAACCCGGTCAAAATCCCAAGTTTTGGCTCTCAGGCGGGTATAACAGGTGGGTACACCCACCCACCTGAGTGACCCATCCAACACTATTCACTTAAGTAGGAATAGTATATAAAGCTTTATGATTTCTTTTCTTTCCATTTATTACCCCCGTACGTTTGGTGAGAAAAGTAAAGAGGAGAGAGAAAAGAAAGGGAAGAAGAGAGGAAGAGGAAGAAAGGAAGGATTTCAGTGGCGCCGAAGCTAGATCTTGCCATTCCGGTGCCGGGAGAGTAATCTTCAACTCTAGATCTACGGTTGGAGGTAAGAAAAGTTGGGTTTTACGAACGTTCACCATACCCAAGCTTTAACCCTTGATTCGAGTGTGGTTTCTTGAGATCTTGTAAATACCCTTTGAAATGATGAATCTAAGGTTTAATAGATGATTTATGTGTTGATCTTGAAGGATTTGAAGAGATATTGACAAGGTAGAAGAAGCATTGTGAGTTGGAAGTGATTTGAAGGGTTTGAAGTCATTTTTGGGCAAAGAAGGTAAGATGGTTTTCCTCACTTGAATCTAACCTAAATCTAGGTTAGAACCATCCTATAGGACTTCAAAGGTGTGAAGAATGGGTGGGGGAAAGTCCCATTTGATTCCCCAAAGGATGGAGAAGATAGAGAAGAGATAGAGTCATTCCCGCCAAAACCGGTGGGTACAACCGGCGGGTACCTACCCGCCTGAGAGTACCCACCTGAGAAGGCAGAGGTCTCTGGCCAAACCGGCGGGTACAACCGGTGGGTATAACCGGCGGGTACCTACCCGCCGGTCATAACCGGTGGGTATAACCGGTGGGTAGACAGCCCACCTGTCTTACCCACCTGTTTGGCCCCGAAGGTGATCCTTAGGTCCGATTGAACCCAAATCGGACGTGTGACCTTCTTTCGACGTTCTAAACACGATTTTGACATCGGATTTCATTAATTTTGATTCTAAAATGGTGAAGTACTAACCCCGCTCAATTATGTTAGGTTCACCAAATCCAACCCGATTCGCTCCGGATCTCACCCGTACCGAGCGGGAATCCTTGTACGCTACAAGTAAGTGGAGAGAGGACGTTTGGCCTTGTTTCAAGGCATTTGTTTGGCATTCATATAACTATATCTAATCTAGTCATGTCATCATGAATATGCTATATAGATTAGTCATTCCACTCATTGATGTGCATATATGCTTTGTTACTTTTCAAATGCAAATTGAATGAGATGTTTATATGTTGAATGTGGACATCATGGAGCATAATGCATTGATAGACTAGATGCCGTGGTCGGCTTGGAAACAAATGCATTGGTGGCCCGTGGTATGGGACACGGTGGCACTATGCAGTCGTACTGTCATATAGGAGCATGCGGTATTAGGATTCTCACCATCCCGTGCTACGACCCTTCCCAACAGGGGTTAAGGTGGTGGGTTGCCATTTGGGGGGAAGCAGGGGTCGCGGTTGTCGGACACTGTGGCGGTTAGGCATTACGCCCGACGAGTCATGTGGGACAGTCGGCAACCCCGGTGGTACATTCAAGAGGGCCAATCGTACTGCTTTTAAATTGCTGGAGTCAGCACCTTTATTTTCAGTCATTTACATTTCTGTTGAGAGCCGGTGGACGGCATTGTCTTTATTTTTCCGAGTACTCACGGTGGGCCTTCTCCAACAGCCCTATGGGCGTATCGCGGGAGGGAGTTCGCGGCTCGTACCCGGAGTATACGCGCACTGTGGTTGTAGTAGCACTAAAACCAAGGACTTAGTAATGTTGCTTAGGTGGATGTGATTTAAAATGTATAGCATGGCATGTAGTGCATATGATGTGTTGTGATGTGTGGACTGTTGTGTGTGGTCCATCTTTCTACTTACTGAGCTAGTGAGCTCATCCCACGTGTACACCCCTTTTTAGATGATTTTACAGGTCATACATCTGAGGAGCATGGGGTGGGTCCCACAGTCGAGTTTCCTGAAGAGGACTGGTGGATCCCTGAGGAGTTTGAGCACGGCGTAGACTGCTCGTGCGAGAGCTGTGCTGCGGGACAACAGTTCTGAGGCCGTGCTGAACTCCACTTCTGAGGCCGAGCTGAGCTCTTCTATGTGATGCCGAGCTGGGCTCAACCCTTTATGCCGAGCTGAGCTCCAGCCTTGAAACCGAGCCGAGCTGTGCACTCTGATTTTTTTGATGATTTCCTGTATATACTTGATATTTGAATTTTATTCTTTTTGTGTATATATCATGCCTTCGGGCCCAAATGTATATAATTATTGTATCACCATTCGGGTATCAAGTATATGGGATTTATTCACAGGTAAAACTTAGTCTTCCGCTGATCTGATGAACTTATGTTAGTGTGCGTATGTTGTGGTGGAATACAGTATCTGATAATCCTGGCAGATTTGGGTTAACCGGCGTTAACTCGGTCACCACTCCGGTTCAGTGTGAACGGGGTGTGACAATCCTTGCCAAAAATTAATTCTCTTTTATGGAGGGCTTGTAATGAAGGAATCGCCACCAGTGGAGGTCTTTCTTCTCGTGGAGTGACATTAGATGCATCTTGCATTAGATGTGGGGCTGAAAAGGAATCAGTGGACCATTTGCTCTTCGAATGTCCTTTTGCTCAAGCAGTATGGGTTGGGAGTTCACTGACCTACATTCCACCATCTGATCAGCAGCCCAAGCTCTCGAAGTGGATTGAAAGCTGGAACGATCTGTTTCATAGGGATAAGAAGCTTGCCAGACAAACACTTTCTCATGTGTCATTCATATGTTGGTACTTATGGAGGGTTGGGAATGATACAGTCTTCAACAATCAAGGCTGGTCTCCAAGTGAAGTCATCAAAGTGGCGGAGAAAGCTTACTTGGAGTTTCAGTTGGCAAAGTCTCCACCACCATCTTCTAGGATGACATCTGAACCACCTCAATCTTCCATGGCAACAGGATGGACACTTCCACCAGTGGGTTATATGAAAGTAAACTGTGACGCTGCTATCCCTAGAGGTAATACTTCAGGAGGTCTTGGGAAAACTAGGATGGTATATATTATAAGGTTTAAAAATAGGGGTGGTAAAAGATAATTTTCCAAAATAAATAGATAAAAAAATTTAAAATCAAGTATGATCCCGAATAGAATTGATTGGAGCGTAAGAATTCATGTGGCAAATCACATTTAATTGGGATAAGGCTGAGTTGTTGTTGTCTTTAATATAAAAAGGTTAAAGAATCTCAAAATTTTTGCTAGGTACATCAATCAGTCTCTTTGGATGGATATCGATTTTAAGGTTGTTTCAAGGGGAAGAGAAGGCTTTACTTATCCCATTTTCCTTCTTCCTTAATTATACCAATTTCTAATAATTTGACTTGTGCATCTCATCCAGTATTGGATGAATATCATGAAAATGATTTTAAGGTTTCTTTCAAGAGGAGGCGGCTTTACTTGTATCATTTTTCTTCTTGCCTTATTTCTCACAGGTAAAAATAAACTATATGGAGTTCCCCATGGATTTAGTCAACTTGCATGTCCAAAATATGAAGTGGAGAACTTAAACTCTATTGGTTTATTATGACTTTTAGTATTATAGATTTTGTTTTGATAAGCAGATCTCATTTAGTTGGGATAAGACGTAATTGAATTAAGCTGAGATTTTATTTTGATAAAGAAATACTAAACCAAAAATAATGTTCCAGTTACACCAAATTCAAATTAAAGGGTGGAAATCTATGTTTCAGGTAGGTTTTGATTTGCTTCACAAGATAATGAAGTTACATTGGGTACTACCTTAGTTTAGGTATCTATACCTAATATGAGAAAACTGTTGGTTATGCTTTCCAAGGATTTAGGTATATGTTCTAGGTTTTTCGTATTAGTTCATCTGGATCACTTCTTTGATCATTTCAAATAATTCTTGCATTAAGCAGATATTGTTTATTGTATGAAATCCTGATGAAAAATGAAAAAGTGTTTCAAAGAAGTGAACCTTTTTTCACAAATATCATTAGAATTAGAGAATCCAAGTCAAAGAAGCTAAGTGCTACATACATAATTACACCAGATTTCTAAAATATCAAATTAAGCATAAATTTGTAGAATCAAAATGTGATTCTAATAAGAGTCACTTACAAAACTTTTTTCTTTAGGAATCACTTAGAAAATACTATTAATTATATCCACTTAGAGGTGTTCTTTTACAAGTCTAAACTAATTTGTCGGTGTCCCAAAGCAACTACCACTAGTAAAAAAATATTATTTTGGCATAAGATGGTATTCTTTTTTTTTTTTTTTAAATTTATTTTGAGAGAGAGGGACTGAAGGATGGATTCCAAGCCATAACGCTCATTATAAATACAATGCATGCTTTGATTAGGCAAAGTATGTTTTCTTAGGTAGTTAGTTTTAGCCCCCTAGCTAGATGTCTTTGTGTGTCTTCTTATTAGTTTGTACGTTGGTGCAATGACCATGTAAATGGACAAGGTTCTCTAACTCTTGGTTTTATCAAAGACAATTCTAGCAAACATTTGTCAGGGTATTTCACCTTTTTTTTAGATAGTCATTAATAACATTTTGAACTTTTAGCGCATCGTAAATGATCAAGGATTTAGTTTTTGGTGTTGGTCTATGTGAATACCAATATAATATCGATCCGAATCGAATTGGATCGAACAGTACCGATCAATTTTACCCTTATTTTTCACAAGAAGTATATTTTCTTACCGTGTTAATCCAAACCGATACTAATAACTGATCTAGATTGACGAGGTATCAATACCGATCTTAGTCGATACCGATCCAATATGACGGATCTATTACTAATACTTAGAACCATGGGTATGACCAAGCCGTTGCCTCACTGTTAGATTTTTCATATTTAGCTTTTTAGAAAATTGTTTCATAGTTAAGCTTTTTTATTGTCTACTGGTCATTCGGGTTTGAAGTGATACATGGATGGCGTTTTATTTTAAATGGAAAAAATACTATCTGAAAATGAGGTGTTCTCTACGTCCACTGACAGCAGAACTCTTTGTTATATTTTTCATTAAAAAAAAAATATTAATAAATCTCATCTGTCTTGGTGTAGGTAACACCTCATTTTCAGATTACCCTTTCCTATTTTAATTTATATGTAGATGGTATAATCTTCATAAAATTCCCTTAGAAGAAACTTAAAATCAACCTTTTATAATTTCCGCACAATAATAAGATATTTAGTATGTATATATATGATAAGGAAAACTGAATTACTGTTAATCATTTGTGTAGTAATGAGGCTATCCTTGCAACCATTGATGTGGACAGTATATGTGGGACACATCTTATTGATCAAGCTGGGGATGGAGATTTTCAGATCCATAACTTCCATTTCTTAATCTATATATTTAATTAAAATTTTGTAATATTTTTCTCTTTTCAATTGATCTTCAAGGACTTAGATTGTTGAGAGGCCTCTACCAGATGGACTGAAATGCAAAATTATCACAAAGTAGTATGATTTCACACATTAACTGTTTTGAACACATATTTTGTTCTTATAATATAACTCTCTCTCTCTCTCTCTCTCTCTCTCTCTCATATATATTCATATAGCGCAAGTGTTTTCTGTCTGTGAGAGATCCATGTGGCCAGACATAGAGGCGTCCACCTAGAAGGAGCATGGTGAACAAAATAGGAAAAAAAAATAATAATAAATAACAATAGAAAGACACTAATTTTCCTTGAGGGCTAACTTTCTTAGATTGTTATCTTTACTGCGCTTGGAAAGTGCCGGTGGGTTGGCTATTTCTTGTGGCTTATAGACTATAAGGCCCATACAAAGTCTTCGCGGGCTTAGGCCCATTACTGCTCTTTAAAGGATTAAGGAAAAAACCTGTTGAAAGTTGGAAAGTGAATCCCTTTCTCATTGTTCTGTTGTGGGACCAAAAACCATGTTACATTGCAGGTTTGTAATGTAGATGATATATATATATATATATATATATGATTCTGATTTCAGTTGTACATATTATTATAATAATATGCATAATAGATATTGAATTAAAGTAGGTTTTTTTGTTGGCCTCATCTGGCATAGATGTAAGAACTAGCCCCATCCAACCCTCCCCTAGGGCGGGTTAGGATTGATATTTTTCAAGCCTTGACAGTCTGGGTGGGCCCAGGCCAGAGCCCAATTAAGGGGATGCAAGGTTGGGTTAGGCTTTTCAAACACCTAGCCCAACCTGGCCCATGTGTACCCCTAATCAGAGGGTAGAGTTTCATTCAAGTGCAGGCTTTTAACTAGGTTTGACTATCTTCCTCCTCATCATTATAAGAAGTACACGAAGGAACTCTACTTATAGAAGGATCAAGAAATTTGGCATTATCCATCTTAGCGTCTTTTTGACCCAGATACAAGGAGGGGCTAAATGACCATCTCACCTTCGTTAAATTGAAAATCTTGCTATTGTTGATGCTTTCATGGGGGCTATGATACCTTTTAGGGAACCCTCCTCCCCTTTTTATTATTATCTTGTATGTGCAAAAAAAAAAATATATATATACATATACACACACACACACACACACATATATATATATATATATATATATAACAATATATCAAACTCCATCTTATAGAAAACAAGAGCCTAAAACGTTGATAAATTATATACAAAGATTTACTTGTTTCGACAAAATTTCCTACATCCAAGGTGAGATGAAATATGCTTCATTATTAATGAAGAATAAAGTTACAGCACCTCGTCCTCACACCTCTCTCATATTGATTCCATATAGAGAACCCTCTAAAAATTCATAGCAAAACCCTATTTAGATTACCAAAATAGGCATATAGTCCTAAAAGCCCCCCCAACATATCCTACCTTTGATAACCCTTAGATACCTTCAAATTCAGTCTTCTTCAATGGGGATGAAGGTGGTGTAAGCGTAACAGGTTCTTCATGATCATCAGATCTACTAGTAAACAAGAGTTTCTCTTTCACATTCAGAGAAACAAGATGAAGAATCAGTCGCCCATCAACCCGAGATGCCCGAAGATACTCATGGCGCTCCTTGGTGATCATATCAATCTTGAGGCGGTCATCTACATAATGGCGCCTTAACATCCATGGAAGGTGTGATTTTTTGTTTGAACTCTGAATCAGAAAAGGGATTGGTGGGGGTGGTGAAGTAGGAGAACTGGTTGATTCAACCTTCTTAGCCATTGGTTCGGATGGCTAAGAAGAATTGAAGTTGAGTTCTTTCCACTACCGATTTGCATTAACATATATATAGAGATTCATGGGTGATTCAGTGTTTCTAAATTTTTAGACGAGAGAGATTATAATTTTTCTTGGAAGAATATTTTCCTTCAGTTTCCTTTTTGGTTAATGCGGAAAGAAAGCCATAAAAAATAGTTAACAAAGAGAGATTTACTTTCTATTTGGAGGAAAAGAAATCTTTCAAAACTAAAAAACAAAAAATGGATTTCTCTGATAAGGCTTCAGCAGAAGTATCTTTGTAGGAAGGTAAACACAGGTCAACGGAACAGAGACACAGTAGCCACTAGCCACCTTCAAGCATGGGTATAAAATTTCGATTTTGGATCGGATTTTTATGGATTTCGTTTTGGTTCTGGTTTTAGTCTCAGTTTTTTGTTTCTATTCAGTGTCAACTGATTATGATCGACATAACAAAGATCGGTTCTATTTAGTTAAGGCCAATCCAAAACCCATCCAATAAAGATTTCAGTTTTGAATTTGGATTGGTTTCTGTTTTGCAGTACCGCAATCCAAAACCCATCCTATAAAGATCGGTTATATTAAGTCAAGAATCAAGATCATGTCGGTTTGCTTTGGTCTGGTTTTACCAGTTCGATTGCATTTTGACAACTCTACCAAAGCCACCCATTATTACAAACGGTCGACCCAACCCCGGCCCCTCACTCCTTGTTAATTGTTATACGCTGGCCCACTGGTCCATGGAGTTCAGGCATTAGTCAACACCCTGCACAAAGTAGCTCGGAGCCGGAGGGAGTTGCCATTAATATTAATATTAACATTTGCAAAATGGCATAGTGTCTCATTCCAAACACTCACCCAAATCTAATCTAGTGAACCCCTAATTTGTTCTTCGGGAGTGTGTTCAGGAATTAGATTAGAAGGAATCTATCGCCGGTACTAGCGGTTCAATTCCCTAGTGATCTTTCTAATAAGGTGTGTGTGCGTTTCAAGTGTGAGATTGTTATCAAGAAGCCGTGGGTCCAGTAGTGCCCACATACGACAGTTTCGAAGTGCTTTGCGAGTCAATAACCTGTTCGATGTAAGATCCATTGACTCGCGCAAGGCTCAGATAGGAGTGTCACTTAGCTTTTTGTAGGGAAAGAACCATTACATAATATATGCGAATTCACCATGACGCACGCTTGCTTTGGCCAACACCCCGGGGACAACAGAACGAGAAGGCTCAACGCACTAGTCTAGCGCGCTCGAGTAACTTAGTTCGCTTTCCTTTATTCCCGCTAAAGTGCGCTATTTGGGTTGATTGACATGCACGCGGCTTGATGATCGCATTCGATTTCACTATGGAAAGTGAAACAACAGTCACACTCAAACTCACCGTAACTAAGCCTTAATTGTTAGGACGAACATGTAAATTGTAAAAAAATAAAATAAAATAAAGTAAATAAACATACACAATGTTGCTGCCAAAAAACCCCGCGAGTTCGTCCTGCACAAGCACAGACGGCGGAGGCCCGGAGCTTTGTCCGGGGTTAGTCCTCCGACGCTCAAGTTAGGGTCGGCCGCACAGTTTTCAGTAAGGGAGTAATGGTGAGGGTCTGAGAGCTTACCTCTTTCCTTCCTCTCGGCCTCCTTATATGCTTCTTCGGGGCTAGGGTTTCCTCTTGCCTTCTGGGGTCCACCTTCCTCTCTCTCCCAGTCTTGCTCCAATACCTCAGGTCCTCCTTGTGGGGAATATTCCCCTCATGTAAACGACGTGACAGAGCGTGATAGAGTCTTCGTACTCCCTACCTAGCGGGTGACACGTGTTCCGATGGGTGACGCGTGTCCTCACCCTACTGAGCCGTATGATTTGGCTGTATCACACAAATAAAAGGAATTCAACATGGTTTGGTCAGCACGAAGAAAATTAGATAATTTTCTATTCATCAGAAACGTTCTATGCCTCTGTCAACCTCACTGTGTAAGTTGCTCTATACGCTTTCCCCAAAAAGATAATAAATAAGACCCTAAAACCGTAACTCACATAGATGTAATGGATCCAAAACATATCCAGTTAGACATACACAAGTCCAACAATAACTATATGAACCCTGCATAATATAGGACAAAACCCATCAAATCTCCATCTTGAGTTGGACTTTGCCAACCACTCTGAATAAGAACATAGTTGATTCTATAAACCCCACTATTTTCTTTGCCAATCAACCACACCTAAACTGGCACAACCCACCCCCCCACATGCTTGGTTGCCCTGCAAAACCCATTGTCGTGTAATGTGATGTAAATCCACCAGTCTTATTACTACAACCCAATTGGAGAGGTCAATTCCACTTAGAAGATTTGAAGTGAAGTAGACCCACTTCTTTCCATATCTGTAGTTGTTCATAGCCTGGATTATCTAGTCTTCGCTGCCCACCTATCCCTTTTTCCTAAATTCTAACTGTAATTTCACATATTTTAACACTCCTTACAAGTCTATACAGATTTTCAATAACCTTCCCTTGCATCATAACTATGGCCCTGTAAAAACCCCTGAGAACTCCACCTTCGGATGTAAATGAACATATGCTGACATGCCAACAATGCTAAGGTGTCAGTACATGTATAGAGAGATGTCATGTAGATATGAAGAAGTGATGAATGGATATGCATCCATATGAATGCATGACTATATATGCAAGGTATGTGCATGGACGGTATATGATGAATGCATTGGGTGATCATATATCGTCATGGCATGGATGGAATGCATGCATGGGGTGATCATTCATGGCATGGATGGAATGCATGCACAGGGTGTTGACATGGTAATTAACTAAACTGAGGTGGCAGGTTTGGTTGAGATGGCATGAACGGCAGGATAGGTGCTAGCCCAACTGCATAGCTATGTTACACGGCATGAGGACTTGGCTGACCTTGAGTGAACAGATGTGGACAGTAGGAAGCAGAAATCCTTCCCCCTTTTCCTTCTTCTTTTCCTTTCGAGAATGTACGTGAAGATGCCTCATTCCTTATATAAACTCCAACCACTAAGTCCCGTTTGGCTAATTAATGCATTCAGCATCAAAACTAATTAAATCTATAGCTGACTCACATGGGACCACCCATAGTTAATAAGTTCGGGGATGGCAATAATATGGGAACGGATATGTACACCAATTAAATGGACCACGCAATAATAATACGTTTCTAAAAGTCTGGCGCAATAAAACACGTATGGCAATGATACAATACATGTTTAATACATGCTTAATATGATTGCTATGTAAAAATCCGGGAGCAAAAATAAGGATTTATTTATTTTTTGATTAACAAAAAAGAACCCATTACATAGAAAGAGTACTACTTTCTCCCCTATCCAAGTTACATAAGGTCTGTAAATATAATATAGGAACGTTAGAATCCCTACATTTATACAGAAACTTAATATGCCCAAAAGTCTTGTAAAGGTCCCAAAATGAACCAATACTATAGAGAGGCCAGCAGCAGTCAGAGGGCGTTGGAATAAGCTGAAGTAATGCCTTGGAAGAGAACCAAACTTCAGAGATAGTCCAACCCTTTGCATTCACCATCTTTAAACCATGCAGAATTCCTTCGACTTCTATTTCCTCCAAGGAAGAAAATAGAGAAGGTCGTTGGGTAAGAAGCTGAAATCTACCTTGCAAGAGAACACCACATATCCAAAAAGAGTCTGATCTCAAACAGTTAGTAAAGCCAAGACATACTAATATATTAGAAGGAAAAACGGGTAGAGAGGAATCCCTGCTCAAGACGATCTCTGAATTATCTGTAACAGAGGAAGAAAGATTGGAGAAGTTAGTATCCATGCTTAATTGTAGTTTAGCAAGCCATCGGGAAATATGCCGTACAAGTATGGTAGGATTCGGATTTAAATGTCGAACCACCACATCATTTTTGTGGGCCTGATAAAATAAGCCACAACAGCCACCATACTAAAGAAGTGACATTTCTCCTGATGTGAGAGGCACAGATTAAAAAATAAGAATCTAACAAATTCAGCCACAGATGAAAAACATAATTTACTTAAATGTAAGCCAATGGACAAATAGCCCAAATCCTTTTAGTGAAGTCACATTCAAAGAAGAAGTGGGGAATAGATTCAATGTTAGTATCACAAAACACACATGAGACATTAAGATTCATCCATTTACTCAGTCGTTCCTGGATAGGAATACCATTAAGCACCATCCGCTAGAAGAAAATTTTAAATTTAGGGTGCAATTCTAGTTTCCAGAAAAAATTCCACCAATGCGGAGGAAGCGAAAGGTATGCGGAAGGGGTAGAACCCCAAAAGGGACCAACCTGCTGAGCATGAAGAAATCGATATGCATGATTAGTAGAAAAAATATCAGTAGAGCAAGTATGACATTTTCACATCGAGGCAAGAGGAGATTGGGATTCGACAAATATGAGAACACACATTAGGAGGGACAATGTTGAGCAAGACCTGGGTATTCCATCGGCCATCGCTAATAAAGTCACTGACCTGAAAGTAGTGAGAAGCAGAGGGAGAGCTTGATATCGAAAAGTCTAGTAGGGTGGGGACCCAAGGATCAACACAAAAGAAAGTAGAAGAGCCAGATCCAATCGACACAGAAACCATAAGCTTAAGAAGAGGTAAAATGGAAACAAGACTGTTCCAGACCCAAGAACCCCTTTTGGTGGAGGTGAATGAGTCAAAAAGAGAATTCATAGGGAAGTATCGTACCTTAAGGGTTGACGCCCAAAGAGAATTGGATTCAGTGAGTAATCTCCAACCCAGTTTAAGGAGGAGGGCTTGATTATGTGACTTGGCATCACGAATGCCTAGACCGCCTCATTGAAGGGGGGGGCCAAATCTAATGCCATGAGATAAGGTGCGATTTTCGTTTGAAACTTCCAAAAATGCCAGGATATTGCCCATTCTAGAAATGGGCACAGATAGAGTCAATCTGATAACAAGTAATAAGCGAGAGTTCAAAACAAGACATCCAATAAGAAGGAATCGAACTTGGGATTGATTGAACAAGCACTTTCTGACTAGCATAGGAAAGAAGATTAGATTTCCAAATTGACAATTTCCTATCCATCCGATCAATAATGTGTTTAAAGGTCTTAACCCGAGAATGGGAAGGCGATAGAATAGTTCCCAAGTAAGATATGTCATGAGACAATTCATTAATACCTAGCAAAGAACACAGCTGGACACGATCACACCGTGCCACATTGAAGCTAAAAAAACAGCCACTTTTAGTGAAATTAAATTGTTGGCCAAACAAATCTGAAAAAAGATCCAGTACCGCTTTAATAGACAATAAGTCCTCGGGTAAAGCTCGACAAAAAATAAAGACATCATCAACAAAGAGGAGATGAATAATTTCAGAAGCCCATTGAGCAATTTTAATTCCATAAAATTGATTAAGATCTCTATAGACAGAGAGCAGCCGGGAGAGCACTTCCATAGCCAAAATAAATAAATAAGGACTCAGAGGGTATCCTTGTCGGATCCTGCTAGAAGGGGAAAAATATTCGAAGGCCGTCCCTTCAGTTTGATGGAGAAAGAAGAAGAAGACATCAAGTAGGAAATCACTAAATCTGGTTGTTTACAACTAAATTCTAATATCTCATGCTCTCATAAACACCTATATCCAATCTAGCTTTCCAGTGGGGGATCATTTCTCAATTTTTTTTTGACATCTAATATTAATCAAGTTTAATCATGTCTATCATAGCTAATTTTGATAGGTGATCCATCAACCACTTTCTATCATAGTAAATAATAGCATATATTTGTCAAATAATAATAATAATAATAATAATAATAATAATAATAATAATAATAATAGCATGTGGATAATCATTTAACAAATCAAAATATCATTATTGATATTATCTTATCAAACAAGATAATCCACAGCAACCCCAACTGATGCGGATTTGTATTCTAAAATCAAATAAGATCGCATATAGGTCCATTCAGATATTCAATAATTCAATTTTAATAATCAATAGTTGATCCATAATTAGGGTAAGATTTTAGATTGAGTGACAAAATTATAATTAAGTAGACTTAATAAGCTAATGGATAAGAATAAGAGGGTGGACACATAAGGTATTTGATTAATAGATTTAGGCAAGCTTGAAATGAATTTAAATAAAGGGTATAAGGTAATAAAGGAGAGGGGGAGGGGCAGTATGGAAAGAGGGGTTGGAATTAATAAAATAAAAAAGGGAGAAGCGTGTCATCCACCTTTTTCTCAAACCTACGGAAAGGGGAAGTGTCATTTTGACTTTTGAGGTTGAGTTATTTTTTTTTTGTCCCAAACTAAATGTATTAATAAGAATAAAACATATTACACGTGTTTAAAACACGTATAATACCGGTACCTATAGAATACACGTATAATACGGATTTTTTGGATTGATACGTCAAATTATGACCTTTTGATTGAAACATTCGGATATGGAAAAAAATTCGCGTATTATAAGGGAATTTACTAACTCTGGGACCACCTCTATGATATCATTTGATGTTAATTAATCATCGAAAATGGTGAACCAAGTGTGGAAGGGTATTTGAGGTACACGAGTACGAAGCACAAGGCCTCACCATCACTTAACTCATTCTGGATAGTACAACACACCACCTATTGATCTCACTGATTGATCAATGATCCACTGGTTGGATCATCTGGTAGGCCTTGCTGTACCGGTTTTTGATTGGTTTTCTTCAGTGTGCACGACTAGCTCGGTGGAGAGGGGCTTCCACATGGGATTTGTGTATGGCCATATAGTGACATGCCATATACATGCAAGGTATGTGTATATGGTTATGAGCACTTACCACTAAGGCTTATACGGTCTGAATCTCCTCCAATTCGATCGGCGTAACTTGCACTGACATGAAGGATCATTCCTCCATTCCAAGTAGTAAATCACAGCAAGTCACAAGTCACCAGTAGTTTTCATCTCCAGTGCATCACTTATGATTAAACGTTGAAATTAGACCAAATTTAGGTATAAGTTGTTAGGACTTTTATGTGGGCTTAACTGATTCCGATTGATCCATTAGGCCCAAACAATTATAGACTCACTATGATTAGGAAACTCCTAACCCAATCCATTGTGGGAATGAATTAGGGTTTTAGGGATTCTATTATAAATAGAAGCCAATGGTCCCTGCAACCATCACTTTTACTTTCATTATTTTGGAAACAGACTCCCCTCACAGGAGTAGTACATATGTGAGAGAATTTCAAGGGTGAAAGGCAGCAGAAGATCTTAACAGATGGAACTCCACTCAGTAGTTCGTTATTGTCATATTCATAGGAGTAATCTTTAACCACATGGGACAGAGGTTTATGATCAATACTCATGGGATTCTAAACTTATACACAGGTATTCCTCTACTCCCATTGATCATCATAGATGGGATAAATCTACATGTTTGTGTATTCTTAAGATCCAAAAAATCATTGATCTTGATTTAGGGACTACACCCATGGTTAATCTCTTTTATGATTCTTATATTTTAAACACTATGGGGTTGTTCATATGATTCTATGGTGTAGAATCCCTAACAATTGGTATCAGAGCCAACCCTATGGTGCTAGAATCAAGAAAAATTAATTTAAAAATGATTTTGTATAGGGTTTGGGTCCCAATTAATGAAAATCACCATTTTACTGTCGTCTAAAGGTCACGGATTGAAAAACTTTCTTCATGAAAGTTGTAGGGGACGAGAAGATAGACGCAATGATATATGGCACATCACTGAAGTTGGTCAGATGCATCGTCGACTGGAGGTGAGAGAATTTTTTTTAAATAAAAAAAATGTTACGGGTTATCATCGGGTCAACCCTGTCACACCCCGTTCCACACAGAACCTGATTAGTGACCGAGTTAACCCCTGTTAACCCAAAACCTGCTAGGATCACATGACACAGTAACCACAGCACAACATACACGCACTAAGTCAAATAAAATTTATATTTCAGTGATACCCCAATACTCTTGATATCCAAATTATATTGCATAACATAATTACATGTGGGCCCATAGACGTGATATATACCCAAAAAATACAATTTAAACATCCAGAGCACAAAAGGGGACGACATTCCCAAAATAACAAAAAAAAATCCCTGTATGGTATCAATGTTGCGACTCACAACATAGTTTTAGCATGGGCTCTCGGCCCCGTGCCCAAGATCTTCAGGGACCAATCAGTTCTTGACTGAAAATTCCACAGTGGGTCCTAGCTTTAGCTTTCTAACTGGATAACTTGCAAGATCAACTAAAAATGGTGTGCACGTGGGATTAGCTCACTAGCCCAGTAAGTGAAAAGAAAGACCACACAAGTATGCGATATACAAATAAACCTATTTGCATGCAGTTCATTTTATTATCTTAGTCCACCTAGAAAATAATTCTAAGTCATAGGTTATGTGCTACTCATAACCACAGTGCGCGTATGCCCTGGGTCTGAGTCGCAAGCCCCATCCCGCGATATGCCCATAGGGTTACCGAAGAAGGCCAACCACTGGTACTAAAAATTAAAATGCTCACCCAGAGTGGCATTAAAGTAAAATGCTCACCCAGAGCGACATTAAATTTGAAAGCAGAATGATTGGTCCTCTATTATATCACTGAATTTACCGATATGATATACCCAACACCTAAAACCCTACTGAGAAGGGTCGTAGCACAAAGATATGTCAATCCTAACCGTATGCTCTTATGTGAGATAGTATGACTGCATAGTGCCACCGCATCCAATACCACAGACCACCAATGCATTCATGTCCAAGCCGACTATGACATCTAGTCTAACAAGAATAGTTAAAATCACCCATCTCACATCATGAAACAAGAACAGACATTTAACAATTAAAGATATTGACATGTTAAATCACAATTGAATTTCACAATGCACACATTAATGCATGTAATGAAAAAAGGATGGATGTACCTGTAAGGCTAACAAGGATATAGTCAACTGCTTAACATCATCTGAATGATGTTCTAGCTCCAAGGTTGCTCCATCATATAGAAGGATTTCATCCATTAACAGCCTCTTGTATCAGTTGTGGACTGACAACTAAGTACGAAAGCGATACAGTTTGAGCCGTCCAACTTAGAGTATCAACCACCACATTAGCCTTACCCGGTTGATATTGAATATCATAATCATAGTCCCTCATAAGCTCAAGCCATCTTATCTGGCTCATATTTAAATCTCACTAGGTGAAGAAGTACTTAAGGCTTTTGTGATCACTGTATATTTCACACTTCTCCCCATACAGGTAATGATGCCAGATCTTCAAGGCAAAGATGACTGCTGTGAGGGTAGCTGTCAGAGATGGACTTGCATCCCGTCCTCTCTCCTCTCTTTCTCTTTCATGTGAGGGGAGGGGTTTGTGTCATGTGTGCTTTGCTTGCGAGCCCCGCACCACCGTATTACCACTCAGACATATGTGGGGGCTTATTTCACAAGAGTGTAAAATTCATCATTTGAGAAGGGGTTTGATGATGGTCCAATACAGGGATCGGGATAATACAAATGGACTTTGGAGTTGCCACCTAGGATCATGGGCCTAGGACTCATAGGTGGGCCCGACTCCTGAGAAAAGGGCCTAAAAGTTGGTCTGGTCCAAAGATTTAGGGTAAGTGTCAGGTTAAAGAATTGGGAAGGTGTTAGGAACCCAATCTGCTATGTTCAACTGGTCATCCTACTAGATGCTTAAGAACGAACATTTTTCACAATTATTCCTATTCCACATGTATGGCTAGGTTATTACACATATGTACATTGACTGAATTTAAATGATTATATACACTAAAATAAGGTCAATATAAAGTCTACATTATGCTAATTTGGGTAAAAAATTATACCTGAGCTTGACCCCTGTTTCGGGTCAAGAGGGGTGGGCCCCTGATTGGTACCGACTCGGACTATCTTTTGGATTCTCCTGGCTCAAGGGAAGATGGTCTTGACCTCCAACTTCTTTTCTTGAGAGATGTTGACTGTGATGGTATGTGGACAGAGTTCTGGCTAATAACGGTTACTTTTGGGTTTGGGTTCGGATAGAGCTTCAGCTAGGGAAGGCTATTTTCTGATTTGGATTCGGATTCAGACAGAGCTTCGGCTAAAGAAAGCTATTTCTGGCCTTTGGATGAGGTAGCACTCCGGAAGAGCTTCCGCTGGGGATAGACTAGGGGAGGGCTAGGCCAAGGTGGCACTCCGATAGAGCTTCCGCTGGGGATAGGCTAAGGGAGGGCTAGGCTGAGGTGGCACTTCGACAGAGCTTCCGCTGAGAATGGCTATTTCTGAAAAGATTTTAGGGGCACTTGGATAGGGCTTTTGCTAGGAACTGCTATTTTTGAGAAGAAAGGGATTGACCTAAAAATGGATTGAAGATCCCAAAGCCCCAAAAAACACTTTGAAGATTCGAACAGAGTTCCGGATCTTGACAAAGATCTCTTCGTAGACCCGAAGAACCTCAAAGGGGGGGTTTCTATTTCTGGTAAAACGTAAGAACACTCGAAGGAGGGGGTTGAAGAACACACTATTTTTGGCAAAAACTGGATTGAACTAAGAACTTGGATTGAAGATCATCAAAGTCTCGAATAACACTTCGAAGATCTGATCAAGATTTCGGATCTTGACGAAGATCGCTCTGAAGACCCGAAGAAAATCAAGAGGGGGAGGGGAGGAGAGAGGGCAGAGCTTCACTACTATGGAGTAAGGTGGGGTTTTGGTGTTGTGTGAAATCCAAAGGAGGGGGTTATTTATAGGTTTTTCTGGCCAATGTGAAAGAGGGAACATCTTTATCCAACAGACGAAAGGGGGTTTTTTGCCTCAAGTGGATTAATCGGGCTTCTATCCAATGGACAAAAGGGGTTTTGCGGCTAAAATGGGTGAAACGAGATTTTATACAATGGGTAAAAAGGGGTTTTTTGGGAGAGAGAATCCTTAGTAAAAAAAGGGTTATTTGGTCTCAAGTGGGTGAAGAGGGAATTTTTTCACCCATCGGATTAGGGGAATATCAATCCTAGCCATTGATGGTGGCACGCGAGATTGGGCCGAAGTGCACGGGGCATGGTCAGTATGGGAGGGTAGGCAATATGGGCAATGTCATGGGTGTGCGACACATGGCATGCGGGTAATGGCATGTGGGTGTGAGCTGGGCACATAGGTGGGCACAAATTGGGCACAAAGGGGGTGTGGGAAGTGTGGCATAGGTAGGCAAAAAATGGGTTGGAAACATGGCACAGGTGGGCATAGGCTGGGCGGGTAACATGGCATAGGTGGGCATAGGCATGGGCAGCAAACAACATGCGCATGCATGGGCTGGCCTACTGGCCAGCACACATGCAGTAGAGTAGGGGCGCAGGCTTGTGCCCACGGGGTCGAAGGCCTGTGCGGTGGGGGCGTGGGCCTATGCCCGTGGGGCAGTAGGCCTGTGCCCACGAGGGCGCGGACCTATGCCTTCAGGGGCACAGGTCTGCTAGGTGCATAGCATGGTAGGCTGGGCATGGCTTGAGGTGCATGGCAGGATGGCACTATGTGCTACAGCCAAGGGCAGCAAGTACGCATGCGGGCTGGCCTGCTAGCCAGCGTGTGCACGATTATGGGTTTTTCTGGTGACGATCACGGGAGATCCGCTGGTCTGATTTTGACATGCCATATATCATCAGAATCGTATTTTTGAGCACTATCCTTTCGTACGGTTATTTTAACCACATTCCTCTGTATATAAAAAGTCAAAATTAGACCCTCTTCTCTCCCGCATGGGGATTTTTCAGGGTTTTGGGCCCGGGAATGTTTTCGGGTTATCTGGGTAGGTAGGGGATGAATTTTTGGGTGTTTGGGGTAGGTAGGGGATTTTTTTAGGTTTCAGCCAGAGTATTCGTGTGTGCGGCATATATGTGGGAAAGTATAATTTTTCGGGGATGATTACGGGAGATTCACTCTTCCAATTTTGACGTGCCATATATCATCAGAATTGTATTTTTGGGCACTATCTATCGTATGGTCATCTTAAACAGATTCCTTCATATATAAAAAGTCAAAATTAGACTCTCTTCTCTCCAGCATGGGGGTTTCTAGGGTTTTAGGTAGGGGAACATTTCCATTATCATCTCTATTGATCGAAAGCCGAAAATCAGGTCCAAGATCCACATTTCACTATAGTCGGATGAGGATGACAAAATTGGGTGTCTACATAATGCCCCTCTTTGGCCGAGACCTGTGCTAATGGCCGAAGGGCAAAGAAAAGAATGACCACATTTTGTCACCCGGAGCATATACTGCCGTCATCTTGCTCATTTATGACAGAGTTGAAAAATGCAACAAATAATATCTCTTAACTACTTTAAAGTTGAGGGCTTACCTAGGTCGTTGATGATAGGAAAGAAATTTGATCCCTTTCAATCTTGTTATGAAATATTGAACCATTGTTTTGCAGAGATTTGAGCCCTCCCTACAGAAAATGTTAGTACCTGAAATATGTTCTTCCTAGGCTAGACTTCCATCTGCCAGTCCTAGAGATTTATCTTTTGTAGAGATTTGACCCCTCCCTACAGAAGATGTCAGTGTATGAAAAATGTTCTTCCTAGGCTGGACTTCCATCCGCTATTCCTAGGGATTTAGCTTTGTAGAGATTTGAGCCCTTCCTACAGAAGATGTTAGTACATGAAAAAATGTTCTTCCTAGGCTAGACTTCCATCCGCCAGTCCTAGGAATTCATCTTTTGTAGAGATTTGAGCCCTCCCTACAGAAGAAGTCAGTACATAAAAAAAATGCTCTTCCTAGGCTGGACTTCCATCCGCCAGTCCTAGGGATTTGGTCTTCTAGGCAGGTTCTATTGAACGGGGCTGGGCTATCTGGTCTTCCAGGTCGGTTCTTTCAAGCCGAGTTGGCCAATCTGGTACCAGGTCAATGAGATTGGACCATTGGGTTTAAGCACCTGGTTCTTAGTCATTTGGATCTTGAACTTTTGGTTCTTGATTTGGAATCTTTGATCTTTGCTTTTTTATGCTTGATTTGGAATCTCAAAATAATTTTTTTTTAGGTTTTTTTTTTTTTTTTTTTTAAGGAAAATGATTTTTTTCCTATAAAATGGTCCCCCTTCCTTGTCTATTCCTCATTCTAACTTTTTGGAGTGAAGTGAGTGGGTTTTGAGTTTCTGGAGCCCTCAGGTTTTTCTTGAAGTTCTCCTTCTTGTTCTTGAAGTTCTTCACCTTCATCTTACTCTTGAAGATCTTCATCTTAATCTTAAAGGTCTTGAAGATCTTCATCTTGTTCTTGAGAGAGGAGTTATTTGGAGAATTTGATATTATTGTGGGCTTTTGTGCAAATTGGAAAACTTTCTGGGTGGGATTTTTATGATTTCTGAAAATATGGCTGAAAGGAGAAAGAGAAAGACTTTGGGAGAAGTCTAGCTTGAGAGTTGCAACAGTTCTTCCCACAAGGATGAGGGCCTGGCCGATTGGTACTCCGGGTAGACTCTTCATAATAGTCGAAATCACATCTGCAACTCCGTATGGGGTTCCTGGGTAAGTCTTTATATTGTATTCATTATTTTGATAATCTTTTAATCTTGTTTTCATTTTTCTTTTCTTTTTTGGTTATTATTTTTTTGTTTTTTTTGTTTTTTTCGTTTTTTTATATATATTCTTTATTTCCATTAGCATAAGGGGAGGAAACCACCTACCCTAGCCTTGTATGGCCATCCAAACATGGTTTAGTTATGGCATAGGATGCTTCCTTGTAGAGTGAAGGAGGTAACTGATGCATCATACCTGTACCGGCTAGCCCTTGTAGAGACTTGAAAGTTCAATCCGGTATTGGTGGGGGCACTGATGGAGTGGTGGTGGCCGAGTACTCATTCTTTTCATCTCCTTGTGGGCGAGATCACCATCATGCTTCTGTGCTTTTATCCCTTGACAAGCATACCATTTGGAGGTAGACCCATGACCCTACCCAGGATTCTGACTATCAGGGAGTTCGTAGACTTGACCGGCATTACCATTGCGGCTGGCCTGACACACATCCGTCTGGGGGAGATAAGTGTCCGATGGTGGAAATTCGGCCTGGGGGAGAACCTAGGCAACATGTCACAGGTGCCCATTCTTTCTTGCTATTTGCTGTGGGTCAGTGCCTTTTCAGTGACCTCTAAGGGAGAGTAGACATCTGCCTGGTTTTCTTCCTCCGAGATCTTCGTACAGTAGATTCTTGGGATTGGGGTGGGGCCGCCTATGCATATCTCCTGTGGACCCTAGACTTGCTGTCACATGGAGATAGGGGTCTCAAGGGGGCAGGCTACATTCTTCAGGTAACTTTCCTTCTTGTACCCATTTTCTTTCATTCATTTGGATTGCACTTTCTTATTTTAATCTCTTGAAACAGCCCTAGTGCTTCCCATACCTGACAAATTGCTTCACTTCCTCTTCTTTCCATCCAAAGAAGCCCTGAATTTTCTCTAAGTAATCTTTCTTAAAAGATGGTCGGAACAAACTACCTTTGGGTGGAGATAACATACAAAATCGGAATTTTTTGAGAGTTGAGCAGATCTCTACTGATTCAAACCGAAATACATACAGATTGGCATCCCAGTGTTGAGGCACCTACTAGAGTAATTGGTGATGTAGCTTCACACATCCAATTGAGCCAAGAAATGGCACATTCATGGATTCCAGCAATCTTGGCGCCCTCTTGCTCATATCTAAGGTCGATTTTCTCAACGTCTCATCCAACGAGCCCATGAATTTTCCTGAAACCATCACAAACAACGAGATATGATGATTTATCAAAGCATTACTAATTAGCTAATGACTCAAACAAGCCTTTACCATTGTTGCATCAAGCTCTTCTTTTTTGGACTGATTAAGTGTGATACCCTACTTTTAAAACCTGGTTTACTTATGTGGTTGAACCGGTTAAACCATGCAAGACCCGAACCAGAGAGGGTTAAGGCGGGTTCCTTATGGACCATGATGGCAAGGGTAACCTTGAGCACAGGTTGGCCAGACAAGTCCGAGTCAGTGCCAGAGGAGACGGGTGTACCCAAGCCATGTACATACATGTATCATAAGGCCATATATGGGTAATGCCGGTATGTAGCCATATCCTAAGGTGTACACGTATTATATATCTCGTACCGAGAGTGAGATACATGCCGAGAGTCGAATTCACCCGAAATCTCAATTGTTTGGCTAAGTTTCGACCAACAGGTGGGCAAACCCGCCCACTTGAGTGACCCACCCATGTGGTTACTAGATATACTCTAAGTATAAATAGTACTTATTGTGTTCTCCTTTTTCTCATTTAATGCATTAAAGAGTTGGTGAGAAGAGTAAAGAGGAGAGAGAAAAAAAGGAAGAAAAGAGAACAAAGAAGAAGAAAGGGAAAGAAAAAGGAGGAAAAGATGATTTTAAGCAATGCCGAGGTTTGATCTTCTCATTCTGGCACCGAAAAAGTGATCCCCAACACGAGACCTATGATTTAAGGTGAGCGAAAGCTATACATCTTAAACTTTCACCAAACCCCAAGTGAAACCCTTGATTTGGGTAGAGTTCCTTGGGATCTTGTTAATCCCACTTATGATGATGAATCTAAGGTTTAATAGATGGTCTATGTGTTGATTTTGAAGCTTTAAAGAAGTGTTTACAAGATTTGAGAAGCATTGGTGATTTCTTGAGTTAAGAGGTGATTTTGAGGTTTTGGAAGAGTTCTTGAGCAAAGAAGGTAAGATTGCTTTTCAATCCTTAAATCTAACGTAGATCTAGGTTAGAATCACCTTATAAGACCTTAGATGTATGGAAAATGTGATTGGAATAGCCCCATTTGGTTTTCCCAAGGTTGTGGAACGTTTCAAAGAAGAAAACAAATTTTTGCCCCCACAGGTGGGTGAAGACCGACTGGCGAAGCCGCCCGCCTGGGGGGCAGCCCCTCAGTCCCCAGCGGTGGGCGGGGACTGACGGGTGAAGCCCCCGCCTGAGGGTGCCCTCTTGAGGGGGGCAGCCCCTCGGTCCCCACCGATGGGCGGGGATTGGCAGGCGAAGCCATCCGCCTGAGGGGGCCCGGCGGTTCAATCGACGGGCTATCCGGCCCACCTGAGAAGACCGATGGGCGATGACAAGTGGGCTACCTGGCCCACCTATTGGCCCCCCAATCGGATTTTTGAGCCCGAATGGGCCCAAAATGGGCGGGCAACCTTCTTTTATGATTTTAAACATAATTTAAACATCAAACATCATTAGTTTTGACCCCAAGGTGGTAAAATGCTAACCCCATTCACTTATGATAGGTTCCACTAGAATCTACGTTTCTCACGCCGGATCTCACCTGTACCAAACGTGAGCTTTTGTACCCAACAAGTAAGTGGGGAGAGGACATTTGACTTTAATTTAAGCTTATGTTGCATCATTAAATTGTATCTAGACTAGCCATGTCATCATGCAAATTATGTACAGATTAGTCATCCTCGTATGCCGTTCGCACGCATTGCTTGTGCATTCTAAACAAATGATTTATGATATGCGTGTTGTGCTTTACATTATCAATGCTAAATGATTGATGTGATTATGTGATGAACGGTTGGATTACTGTGCATGATGCATTATTAGACTAGACGTTGTAGTAGGCTTGGAAACGAGTGCATTGGTGGCCCATGATATGAGATGCGATGGCACTATGCAATCGTACTTTGTCATCTAGGAGCATGCGGTTTAGGATTATCATTCCCCGTGCTACGACCCTTCCCAACAGGGGTTGAGGTGTTGGGTTATCACTTGGGGGGAAGCAGTGGTCGTGGTTGTCGGGTCACTGTGGCGGTTAGACATACGCCCAGCTAGTCATTAGGACAGTCGGTAACCCCAGTGGTATATTCAAGAGGGCCAATCGTACTGCTTTTAAATTACTGGGGTCAGCACCTTTACTTTTCTATCATTTACTTTTATGTTGAGAGCCAGTAGTCGGCATGCTTTACCTTTCTGAATATTCACGGTGGGCCTTCTCCGACAACCCTATGGGTGTATCGCGGGATGGAGTTCGTAGCTCGTACCTGAGGCATACGCGCAGTGTGGTTGCAAGTAGCATATAACCAAAGACTTAGTAATGTTGTTTAGGTGGATAAGATTTGAAATGAATTACATAGCATATAGTGCATATGGATGTGATTGTTGTGTGGTCTTTCTTTTCACTTACTGAGCTAGTGAGCTCATCCCACGTGCGCACCTCTTTTAGATGATTTTTCAGGTCACCTTCCTGAAGATCAAGAGTCGGGCCGCACTATCAAATTTTCCATTGAGGATTGGTGGGTCTCCGAGAAGTATGAGCACAGTGCTGATTGCATGTGTGAGGGCTGTGCTGTGAGACCACAATAATGACACCGTATAAGATTTTGCTTTTTGATTCTTTTGATGACCTCCCTTTTTGTGTACTTAATACGTAAATTATTATTATTTTTGTGTAAATATCATGCCTGCGGGCCCACATATAATTAGCTATATACTACAATTTGGGTATAAAGTATATTGGGGATATTTACAGGTAATTTAAGTTTTCCGCTGAACTTTTGAACACTTATCTTAGATGTGGGTATGCTGTGGTGGGGTACTGTATCAAATGATCCTGGTAGGTTTGGGTTAACCGGATTTAACCCGGTCACCGGTTCGGTTCTGTGTGAACGGGGTGTGACAATGGTGGTATCAGAGCGTGATGCTCTATCCACTCACAAGCATACCATTTAGACTCCATAGAATCTATAATAGGAAATGGGGTTGGGTAAATGTAAAAAATTTAAAGAATGAAAAGCCAAAAAAAAAAAAAATGGTTGCATTTAATTATTGCATTTCATGCCATGCATTAGAGAAAGCTTGCTTGGAATAAATAAAAGACTAGTTATTTGGTTTCATAACCCATCGAGTATGGATTTGACAAAATTTTGGCAGTATAACAACACTAAACAAGATTTTTCAAAATTTTCAAATAGTAGCACCTGATAGACAACATACATATATGAATAAGTATAATCAACAAAGACTAACTAACGTTGTTACAATCAAATTACAATAAGTTTATCAAGCATACAAAACTAACTAAAAGTCATCAACAACATCAGAACATCATACTAGTAAGTCCAAATTACAGAGAAAAGTATAAAAAAAAATTATATATATATATAATAATGATAATAGTGATACAAAAAAAAAAGAGAAATCGAGCGAGACCACTGTCCTACTTGTCGAAGCACTAGCACAGTGCTCTCGGGGCTAAGGTGTGGCTGGATGCAAGACATCATACACTATAGTACCCCATGTTTTGGCATATGATTATGTGCTTATGTGAGTTCTAAGATACTTGACCAATGTTTTATGTGTGGTATGATCCAGGTCCAAGGACACGATGGTATGCACTAGATCGGTAGCAATGCTCGAGGTACCTTATGTGGCCCTCATCCTATCGGTCGACCACCAAATCCTCAAAGGTCCCATTCTGTGGGGCAAACCCCACTTCCACAACCTCAAGAAAACCTTGACTAGGGTGTGTCACAAAGGGACCCACCTTTGAACACACTTTTGGATCCTCCACCTGTCATCACTTCGAGTGATGTTGCGACCATAGTTCAGCAGTCACAGCAAGCCTTCCAGCAAAAAATGCTCCAACAGTAATAGGCATTTATGGCTACTATACAGCAACAGTTAGACCTTCCTCAACCAGTCAACATCCTCGGATAACTACTCCATAAGACCTACCTGTAGGGTCTGGTATGGGACCATAAGCCAGAGGTACACCTCCAATTCTGCCACTCAGCACTCCTCCATATATGGTGCCCCCTCTGTACCCTTACTATCTGGCATATGTCCCCAATTACTCGTCGATGAATAATATGACAAGGGTACTGGAATCTTTCAAGAGGAACTTGCCACCTGTATTCTCTAAGGTGGGGAGTGATCCTCTAGAGCCAGACCAGTGGATCTAAGAGCTGAAAAAGATATTTGAGGTAATTGAGTGCACTGAGGCACAGAAGCTTATTTGTGCAAGGCTGCAACTCAAGAATGAAGCCAACTCTTGGTGGCAAGCCTCTAAGCCTATATTGTTTGCTGCACATCCCGAACCCACATGGGAGCAGTTCAAGGAGTTGTTTTTGGTAAATCATTACCCTCGTAGCTTCAGAGACCGTAAAGAGACGGAATTCATGGCCTTAACTCAAGGGAATAAGACTATCCTTGAGTATCAGCAGCAATTTGAAAGCTTGTTCCATTTTGCCCCTAGGCATATGAGATCAGCTGAGGAAAAGGCTGTAAGGTTTCTGAAAGGATTAAAGGCATCTATTGGGTCAGTGTTTGAGGTCTTAGATTTGACAGATTATGGCCAGATTGTGCAAAAAGCCAAAACCATGGAAGATAAGCAGAAGGGAGAACAATCCCTCACACCTAGATTGTGGAAGAGGACTAATCCATTTCTGGACATGGGCAACTCATCTAAGGTATACCGTGGGTCGTATAGTTCTGGGCCTACCTACAGACAGCCCTATAGGCCATCTGGCTACCTTCCTTGACCAGCTGGTGGTCTGGGCTCTACATCTTTTTTCCCGAACACTAGTATGGTGCCTGCAATCACAAGGCCACCCCGTCCCCCATCTACATCAGGTCTAGTACAAAGGGGCCCTGCCCTAGTTTCGGTATCACAGATCCGTTGCTTCAATTACCACTCTTATGGGCATTATGCCAAAGGCTGTCGAGTCAGAGTAGCCTTACCATCCAGTCAGCCCTCTGTGTACAGACCTCCCTTAACTCAGGGGAATCAATCGCAAGGAAGAATGTATGCCTTATCAGCTGAGGAAGCTGAGGCCAGCACAGAAGTTGTAGCAGGTACATTTTAATTTAAGATTTTCCTTATGCTGAATTTTGATGACCTGCTATACTTATATGCATTGTTGCACTAGGTGTTCTACCTATATCGGGTATACCAACCTATGTCTTATTTGATTCAGGAGCTACACATTCGTTCATATCTAAGAGATTTACTGAGAAACTTGGTATGTCAACCAAGACACTAGATCATGAGATGATTGTTAGTATGCCTACAGGCAAAGTTACACAGTTGAAGGAGGTGTATGGGTCGTGCCCAGTGGAAATCAGTGGAAATAAATTGAATGCACAACTCATCAAATTCAACATGCAGAATTTTGACGTTATATTGGGCATGGATTGGTTGTCGGCCCATCGAGCAAATATGATGTGTGCCAAAAAATTAATTAGGATGACAAATGATGAAGGGAAAGAACTGGTATACCAAGCAGATAAAAAAAATGGGCTAGAAAGGTCCTCATCTCTGCTCTTCAAGCGGTAAAGTTGTTGGAAAGTGGATGTTTGGGTTACTTAGCATCGGTACTTGATGTTGATGCAAAGGTTACACCTCTAAAGAGGTAGAGGTAGTTAAAGAATTTCCCAACGAATTTCCAGATGATCTGATGCATTTACCACCTAATAGAGAGTTAGAATTTGCCATAGACTTGATTCCTGGAGCAGCTCCAGTGTCAAAAGCTCCATATAGGATGGCACCAGCCAAATTGAGGAAGTTACAGATGCAGTTGCAAGAATTATTGGAGAAGGGGTTTATTTGCCCAAGTGTTTCATCTTGGGGTGCCCCTGTATTGTTTGTCAAGAAGAAGGATGGTAGCTTGCATATGTGCATCGATTATCGGGAATTGAATAAGCTAACCATTAAGAACCGGTATCCATTGCCACGCATTGATGATTTGTTTGACCAACTACAAAGTGCAAATGTATTTTCAAAGATAGACCTTAGATCAGGCTATTATCACCTCAAGATAAAGAGCGGTGACATACCCAAGACAGCCTCCAGGATTCGGTATGGCCACTATGAGTTCCTAATGTTATCTTTTGGATTAACCAATGCATCGGTAGCATTCATGGATTTAATGAATCTAGTATTTCACGATGTCCTGGATAAATGGGTAATTATTTTTATTGATGACATCTTGATCTACTCCAAGATGGAAGAGGAGCATACTCAACACCTGAGGATGGTATTACAGAGGTTGAGAGAACAACAATTGTTTACCAAATACAGTAAGTGTGAATTTTGGCTTAAGCAAGTTGGATTCCTTGAACACGTAGTGTATAAGGATGGAATCAAGGTGGATCTTGATAAGGTGAAGGCGGTAGTAGAGTGGAAAAACCCCAAGAACATTACAAAAATTAGAAGTGTTTTGGGTTTAACTGGGTACTACCGGCGCTTCATTGAGAATTTTGCTCGGATCTCAGCACCAATGACTAAGTTGACCAAAAAGGGGGTAAAGTTTGAATGGACAGAGGAATGTGAGAAGAGTTTCCAGGAATTGAAGAAAAGGTTGGTGTCAGCCCCTGTGTTGACCATCCCTGAAGGCACAGGTGGAATGACAGTCTACACTGATGCTTCTAAGGTCGGGTTGGGTTATGTTCTCATGCAACGCGGTAAGGTGATAGCGTATGCATCCCGACAACTAAAGAAATATGAGAAGAACTACCCCACTCATGACTTGGAACTAGCCACAGTCACATTTTCTCTAAAGATTTGGAGACATTATTTGTATGGGAGAAGTGCGAGATATACAGTGATCACAAAAGCCCTAAGTACTTTTTCACCCAAAGGGATTTGAATATGAGGCAGAGGAGATGGCTTGAGCTCATGAAGGACTATGACTGTGACATTCAATACAATCCTAGCAAGGCTAATGTAGTGGTAGATGCATTGATTCGGAAGGCACAGACTGTGTCACTCTCATACTTAGCAGTCAGCTCGTAACTCGTACAAGAGGTGATGTTAATGGATGAAACCCTCTTATATGAAGGGGCAACCTTAGAGCTTGAACATCAACCAGAAGACGTTAAATGGTTAACTATATCCTTGACAGCTCTACAGGTGCACCTATCTATTAGGAAAGAGGCGATAATGAAACAACCTTTGGATCCTGAGTTGAAACGGATCAGAATTAAGGTTCAGGAGCAAACAATGAATAACCCTAACTTCATTTTAGCCAACGATGGGGCATTATTGTTTCAAGGTAGGTTGTGTGTGCCTGATGATTTGGAGATACAAGACAAGATAGTACAGGAAGCACATAGCTTTGAGTACTCACTCCACCCAGGAAGTACAAAGATGTATCAGGACCTCAGACAAAACTACTGGTGGCCAACCATGAAAACCACAATAGCCCTACATGTGGCAACTTGCTTTACATGCCAAAAAGTAAAAGCTGAGAGGCATCGATCTTATGGTACTCTTCAGTCACTCCCAATACCGGACTGGAAGTGGGATAGGAATACGATGGACTTTGTCATTGGACTGCCACGCACACCTAAGGGGATGGATGCGATTTGGGTGATAGTTGATCGGCTTACTAAGACTGCTTATTTCATTCCCATCAAGACCAAATTCTCTATGGCCAAGTTAGCATAACTTTATATGGATAACATTGTGCGTTTGCATGGAGTGCCAGTGAGCATTGTGTCAGTTAGGGACCCAAGATTCACTTCCAGATTTTGGAAAAGTTTCCAGCATGCTTTGGGATCACAAGTGAACTTGAGTACTGCTTTCCACCCATAGACTGATGGTCAGTCAGAGCGAACCATACAGATATTAGAGGACATTCTCAGGGCATGTGCAGTGGAAATGTTGGTAGTTGGGAAGAATATATACCCCTTATGGAGTTTGCCTATAACAGTTATCAAGCTACAATTAGGATGGCTCCATATGAGGCATTATATGGTAGGAAGTGTAAAAATCCTCTGTATTGGAATGAGGTAGGCGAACACCGAATGTTAGGACCCGAAATGATATAGATGACATGTGACAAGGTCGATGTTATTCGAGAAAGGATTAAGGCAGCTCAGTCATGTCAAAAGAGCTATGCTGACACCCGCAGGAAAGATATTGAGTTTCAAGCAAGAGAAAAGGTGTTTATCAAGATTTCTCCTACTAAAGGGTTGCATAGGTTCCATAGAAAGGGTAAGTTGAGCTCGAGATACATTGGCCCATTTGAGATTTTGACTCGGGTTGGCTCAGTAGCCTACATGCTTGCTCTTCCACCTTCGCTTGGAAATGTTCATAATATATTCCATGTATCCATGCTGAAGCAATATGTTTACGTTACCCGTGGAACCAAAATATCTAGAAGCTGATATAACCTATAGAGAACAGCCAGCTGAAATCTTGGACCAAAAAGTGAAAACCCTTCGCAACCACTTCATTTCCTTCGTAAAGGTGTGATGGGCTAACCATTCACTTGAAGAAGCATCTTGGGAGAAATAAGATGAAATCCAAGCCAAGTACCATCATCTTTTTGAACAACCAGGTACGCCAATTTCATGGACAAAATTTTTAAAAAGGGGGGGTAAATGTGATACCCTACTTTTAAAACCTGGTTTACTTATGTGGTTGACCCAGTTTAACCATGCAGGACCCAAACCATAGAGGGTTAAGGTGGGCTCCCTATGGACCCTGATGGCAAGGGTGACCTTGAACATAGGTTGGCCAGACAAGTCTGAGTCAGTGCCAGAGGAGACAGGTGTACCCAAGCCATGTACATGCACGTATCATAAGACCATGTACGGGTAATGCTGGTATGTAGTTGTATCCTAAGGTGTATACGTATTATATATCTCATAACGACAGTGAGATACATGCCAAGAGTAAAATTCCATCGAAATCTCAATTGTTTGGCTAAGTTTTGACTAACAAATGGGTGGTCACAGGTGGGCGAACCCGCCCACCTGAGTGACCCACCCATGTGGTTACTAGATATTCTCTAAGTATAAATAGTACTTATTGTGTTCTCCTTTTTCTCATTTAATGCATTATAGAGTTGGTGAGAAGAGTAAAGAGGAGAGAGAAAAAAAGGAAGAAAAGAGAACAAAGAAGAAGAAAGGGAAAGAAAAAGGAGGAAAAAATGATTTTAAGCAACGCCGAGGTTTGATCTTCTCATTCCGATACCGAAAAAGTGATCCCCAACACAAGACCTACGATTTGAGGTGAGCGAAAGCTATACATCTTAAACTTTCACTAAACCCCAAGTGAAACCCTTGATTTGGGTAGAGTTCCTTGGGATCTTGTTAATCCCACTTATGATGATGAATCTGTTGGGAAACATGTCCACACTCCTTGCCATGTTTTGGTGTTAACAAACAAACATACATCTTTAACTTGGTTTGATAAAGTGTGATTAGCTTGAAGAAACACTTAGAAGGTCGAATCAAGACATGAAGCTTAAAGACATGAAACAGCAAACAAGAAAGAAAGAGGATGAAGGGCCAAAGAATGGAAGGTTCAAGTGAAGAAGAAGACCACTAGGATAGATTAGTAATTTTTAATGTAATTTATAATTTCCACATACTTATATGCACTCACCTCATGCATGTGCATTGCATCATATTAGAATGACCATAGAGCATGCCTTGACCAGGTATGGAAAGTCTCTAAGTGGTGTGGAACACACAGTAACCTGAATCAAGGGTATTTTAGGAAATCTTAAAATTAGTATCAGGAGATGAATCCTTCATAGAAGTTGTAAGAAATTGAGTTGTGATTCCAATGCAACTAATCTCAGATCATTCTGAAGTCGGACCGAAAAGTTATGGTCAAAACACTGATGACTGGTCAGTATAACAACATTTTGTCAAAACAGAGCATGTCATGTTGGCGGTCGACCGGCTGGAAGCCCCGGTCGACCGGACCTGTCCGAGACCACAGGCGGTCAACCGGATGAAAGTCCCGATCGATCGGTGACTGCCTGGAAGTTCCCCAATGGCTATATTTTACCTACAACGGCTCTTGGCGGTCGACCAGCTACAGATGGTGGTCGACCAATGGACCCAGAATATGTCCGTTAGAGCCTGATTCCCTGCCTAAAATGCTTCACTAAGTTCACCTATAAATACCCAAATCACTCTTAATTAAATATTTATTAAGAAAGAGCTTTAAGAGCATTGTTGCAAGCATTAAAGAAGTTTATTTCTACTTGAGTTATTCTATTACACAAATCCCAAACAAGAGGCTCAAGTCTCAATCAAAGTCCTCTACTCTCTCCTGTGCAAGTCAAAGCCGTAAGAGAGGACTTTACAAAAGGTGCATCACTCATCATTTATTATTCATTCTCATCATTTGCACCACACTTGAGGTATTCCTCTTATTCCACTATTTCCTATTAATTTATGTTTTTACAATTCTAGACTGTACTTAGGATTGTAAGGATTCTCTTATCCTAAAAAGAGAAAGGTCTCTCTCTACCTCTAAAAGAGATTGTAAAGGCGTCTCTTTGCCTGGAAAGGAGATTTGTAAGGATACTCTTATCCGTAAAAAGATTGTAAAGGTTTTCTTCCCTACCTACTGTACTAAAAGGGAGAACTAGTGGAATACCTTACAAGAGGATTCTTGTAGGGAGTGGAGTAGACTCGAATTAAGACGAACCACTATAAATCTTATGTTGTGGTTGTTCTTATTTTATTTTCTCCGCATTATTTTAACTTGCTATCACACGAGTGACCTATTTATCGAAAATAGTCTAATTCCACTAGTATAACCTATTCACCCCCCCTCTAGGTTATTTCAGAATCTAAGGTTTAATAGATGGTCTATGTGTTGATTTTGAAGGTTTAAAGAAGTGTTTACAAGATTTGAGAAGCATTGGTGATTTCTTGAGTTAAGAGGTGATTTTGAGGTTTGGAAGAGTTCTTGAGCAAAGAAGGTAAGATTGCTTTTCAATCCTTAAATCTAACTTAGATCTAGGTTAGAATCATCTTATAAGATCTTAGATGTGTGGAAAATGTGATTGGAATATCCCCATTTGATTTTTCCAAGGTTGTGGAACGTTTCAAAGAAGAAAACAAATTTTTGCCCCCACAGGTGGGCGAAGACCAGCGGGCGAAGCCGCCTGCCTGAGGGGGCAGCCCCTCAGCCAGCGGGCGGGGATCGACGGGTGAAGCCGTCCGCCTAAGGGTGCCCACCAGTTCAATCGGTGGGCTTTCCGGCCCACCTGAGAAGATCGGTGGGCGATGACAAGTGGGCTGCCTGGCCCATCTGTTGGCCCCCCAGTCAGATTTTTGAGACCGAATGGGCCCAAAACAGGTGGGCAACCGTCTTTTATGATTTTAAATATGATTTAAACATCAAACATCATTAGTTTTGACCCCAAGGTGGTGAAATGCTAACCCCATTTGCTTATGATAGGTTCCACTAGAATCTATATTTCTCACGTCGGATCTCACCCGTACCGAACGTGAGCTTTTGTACCCAACAAGTAAGTGGGGAGAGGACATTTGACTTTAATTTAAGCTTATGTTGCATCATTAAATTGTATCTAGACTAGCCATGTCATCATGCAAATTATGTACAGATTAGTCATCCTCGTATGCCGTTCGCACGCAGTGCTTGTGCATTCTAAACAAATGATTTATGATATGCGTGTTGTGCTTTACATTATCAATGATAAATGATTGATGTGCTTATGTGATGAATGGTTGGATTACTATACATGATGCATTATTAGACTAGACGCCATAGTCGGCTTGGAAACTAGTGCATTGGTGGCCTGTGGTATGGGACGCGGTGGCACTATGCAATCGTATTTTGTCATATAGGAGCATGCGGTTTAGGATTATCATTCCCCGTGCTATGACCCTTCCCAACAGGGGTTGAGGTGTTGGGTTATCACTTGGAGGGAAGCAGTGGTCGCGGTTGTCGGATCACTGTGGCGGTTAGACATATGCCTGGCTGGTCATTAGGACAGTCGACAAGAGGGCCAATCGTACTGTTTTTAAATTACTGGGGTCAGCACCTTTACTTTTTTGTTATTTACTTTTATGTTGAGAGCCGGTAGTCGGCATTTTTACTTTTCTGAGTACTCACGGTGAGCCTTCTCCGACAACCTATGGGCGTATCGCAAGATGGAGTTCGCAGCTCATACCCGGGGCATATGCGCACTGTGGTTGCAAGTAGCATATAACCAAAGACTTAGTAATATTGTTTAGGTGGATAAGATTTAAAATGAATTGCATAACATATAGTGCATATAGATGTGATTGTTGTGTGGTCTTTCTTTTCACTTATTGAGCTAGTGAGCTCATCCCACGTGCACACCTCTTTTAGATGATTTTGCAGGTCACCCGCCTGAAGATCAAGAGTCGGGCCCCACTGTTGAATTTTCCGTTGTGGGTCCCCGAGGAGTATGAGCACGATGCTGATTGCATGTGCGAGGGCTGTGCTGCAGGACCGCAGTAATGACACTGTATAGGATTTTTCTTTTTGATTCTTTTGATGACCTCCCTTTTTATGTACTTGATACGTAAATTGTTATTCTTTTTGTGTAAATATCACGCCTGCGAGCCCACATGTAATTAGCTATATACTACAATTTGGGTATGAAGTATATTGGGGATATTTACAGGTAATTTAAGTCTTCCGCTGAACTTTTGAACACTTATCTTAGATGTGGGTATGTTGTAGTGGGGTACTGTATCAGATGATCCTGGTAGGTTTGGGTTAATCGGAGTTAACCCGGTCACCGGTCCGATTCTGTGTGAACGGGGTGTGACATTAAGGGTGGGGAATAAAATGGCCTTAATAAATTGGTGCCAAGGTGGCGATTTTCTTTTAAGGGATAGAATCCTGGTTAAGAGTGGACGGGCTATAGGTGAATGACAGATACCTAATGCATTTTATGCCAAATGGCGATTCTTGGGGGACACAATCCTAGATAAGAAGTGACGAACCAATGGGTGGATGACTAATACCTAATGGCCTTTCATGCCAAATGGAAATTCTTGGGGGGACACAAAATATGATGATCTTTTAAGATACTTTGATTGTTAATCAAGGAACCAATTTATTGCCTTTAGATGGTTGAGACCGCACTTGCACATGTGAAGTTGCCTATGTATCCCTCGAAAGGAATCAAGTTTGACGTAGTTTATGCCATTCACCCTTTTAGACATAATATTTCTTGAGTTGATCCATGTTGACTAGTCTGGGTATTTCTTCGCCGTTGTGGTCTATGAGTTTCACAGCTTTGCTTGGGAGAATTTCTTTGACAGTGAATGGGCCGCTCTAGTTGGGCCTAAATTTTTCTTTTGGGTCATGAATGGGGGCTCTTTGTTCTCGAAGAACAAGTTCGCCTACCTCTATGTGGCAGGGCTTCACATTTTTGTTAAAGGCTCTGGCCATTCTCAGTTGATACTTCTTCAGATTATCCATGGCCTTCATGTGGCTTTCATCAAGAAAGTTAAGCTCGTCATGTCTGGCTTTCACCCACTCTCCTTCAGGTAGCTGACTACCAAGAAGCACCCTTAGGGATGGTACTAGGATTTTCATGGGTAGAACCGCCTCAACCCCATATACCAAAGAGAAAGGGTTTGCCCCTGTCGAGGATCGTATAAAAGTCCGATATGCCCATAAGGCAAGGGGTAACTTATTCGCCCAATCCTTGTATGTTTCTGCCATTTTCTACAGGATGACTTTGATGTTCTTGTTGGCTTCTTCCGCTGCCCCATTGGTCTGTGGCCTGTAAGTGGTAGAGCGATGCCTTCTGATACCAAACTTTGTGTAGCTTTTGATGGTCTTGCCCCATAAATGGGATCCCTGATCTGATATCAATTCTTGAGGCACTCCATATCAGGAAATGATATTTTCTTGGATGAATTTTGCCACCTTAGCTGACTTGAGGACCACATAGGACTGACCTTCTACCCACTTGGTGAAATAATCAATGGCTACTAAGATGAACTAGTGGCCGTTGGATGCCTTGGGGTTGACCTTTCCAATGATGTAGATGCCCTAAGTGGAGAATAGCCAAGGTGAACTGAGTGAATGCAACTTTGTTGGTGTGATATGTATGACATTAGCAAATATCTAACACTTGTGGTATTTCTTGGAAAATTCCATGCAATCTGCTTCCATTGTGTTCCAGTAATATCCCAGCCTGATGATCTTCTTAGATAACATCTTGGCATTCATGTGGGGTCCATAAAGACCTTGATGAATTTCCTCCATGATGCTTGTAGCTTGTTCTTCATCCACATACAACAACTGTATTCCATAATAGGATCTCTCGTATAACAGATCCTCTTGAAGAATAAACTGGGTGGCATATCTTCTCAAAAACTTCTTTTCTCATTAGTTGCTTTAACCGGGTACTTCCTTTCCCTGATGAAATCCACTATGTGAGCAACTAAGATCAACCATCCACAGTGAGAGAGTTCACTGAATTTTGATAAATGGGCCTGCTTCTTTGTTATACCAAGAATGGTTGAACCCTAGCCATAGGGTTGCATTATACCATAGAAGCCAAGGTTGCAAGGGCATCAGCAAATCTGTTGTTATCTCTCTAGAAGTATTTGAATAGATCTTCTCAAAATGTTCAATCACCTCTTTCCAGATGTTCTTGATATGGCTTCAGCTTTTCATCTCTAGTTTTCCACTTTCCCTGTGTCTGGTAGAGGACAATGGATGAATCTCCATACACCTTGATCCTTTTAACCCTAATGGTCAGGGCCGTTTCTAGTCCCAAAGCACAAGCTTCATATTCAACAATGTTGTTGGTATAGGGGAAATCGAGGTGGAATGATGAAGGCAAATAAAGGCTGTCAGGAGTGACAAGCAATATTTCCTCACCACATCCCTTCTGATTGGCTGCTCCATCAAAGAATAACTGCCATTCATTAACTATATCTTCTTCTTCCATCACTGCAATTCCTTCATCGAAAAAGGCATCATCCATAGATCTTCCATCTTCTGTGGGGTGGGCAGGCCAATGATCGGCTATGGCCTACCCCTTGACAGATTTCTGAGTAACATAGGTGATGTCAAATTCTGATAGTAAAAGCAACCAACGGGCCATCCTTCATGTTGAGGCTGGTTTCTCGAAGAGGTATTTGATGGGATCCATCCTTGAGATCAAGCGCATCGGATAGGAAACCATATAGTGTCATAACCTTTTCATTGCCCAAATCAACGCAGCACAAGTTCTTTCCAAAGATGCATATCGTGCCTCATATATTAGGAACTTCTTGTTGAGGTAATATATAGCATGCTCTGCCACCTTTTCTAACTCCTTCTATGCTAATAATGAGCATATGGAATATTCTCCCACAGATAGATACAACAGAAGTGGTTCTCATTCCACCGGCGGTGTCAATACTAGTGGGTTCATGAGGTATCCTTTGATTTTGTCAAAAGCTTGTTGGAATTGGTCATTCCATTCTATGGGTTGATCCTTCTTTAGCAGCTTGAAAATTGGTTCACGAATTGTAGTCAACTGAGCTATGAATCTGCTAATATATTGGATGTGACCCAGAAATCCTCGTATTTGCTTCTTAGTCCGAGGTGTGGGCATTTCCTGAATTGCCTTTATTTTGATAGGATCGACTTCAATGCCTCTTTCACTCACCAAAAAGCCTAACAACTTTCCCACTGTTGCCCCAAATACACACTTCTGAGGGTTCAACTTCAGCTGATACTTCTTGATTCTTTCAAAGAAACACCTTAGCGCGAGAATATGCCCCTGCCAATCTTTTGACTTTACTATCATGTTGTCCACACAGACTTCCACATCTTTGTTCATCACGTCATGCAATATGGCCATAGCTGCTCTCTGATAAGTTGGCCTAGCATTCTTCAGTCCAAAAGGCATCACCTTATAACAATAGATTCCCCATAGAGTGGTGAAGGCTGTCTTCTCACAAACTTCTAGGTGCATGCTTATTTGGTTGTATCCCGAGAATCCATCCATAAATGATAACAAAGCATGCCCTGTCATATTATCCACCTATACATCAATGTGAGGTAATAGAAAGTCATCTTTAGGGCTCACTTGTTAAGATCTTGGAAGTCCACACACATTCGTACCTTGCCATCTTTCGTCGGCACTGGTATAATGTTGGCCAACCATTGGGGGTACTTCACCACTTGTAAAAACCCTAATTCCATTGCTTCACAACTCCTTCTCTGATCTTCTCACTCCATTCTAGCCGCGTTCTTTAGAGCTTCTGTTTTACTGGCATTGTCCCAGGGAAGTCGATAATCGATGTTGCACGATGTTGGGGCGATACCAGCAGGTCCTCATAAGACCAAGCAAAAACCTGATGAATTCCTTAGAAGACTAATCAACTGTTCTGCTTCTTCGTCATCAAGGGTAGTGCCAATTTTTACCTCTCGAAGGCATTTGTTAGTTCCTAGATTAAAAACCCGAGTATCGTCACGGATGGGTTGGGCTTTCTTTGGTTTGCATTGTTTGATTCATTCTTGATATTTATTAGGATCATCATCAGAAAAAAGGAGGCAAGTCATGTTCGGAATTAGAAATTTCATTCATGAAAGAAGGAGTAACAGACTCGATATACAAGGACTCTGGACTCTCCTCAAGAGGGGAGGTCGACATGAAATCATAAACAATAGACTCGACTACAGACTTGATAACTGGCTTGATGCTTTTGCCAGGGTATTTAGACTAGTTGACTCAATAGCATGAGCAAACTTGAAGCTTTCTCTAATGATTGTCCAGTTCAGGAGTGGTTCAGTGGCTTGATGGATGAGGAGGTGTGGCAAAGGGCCTTCTTCTCCTTCTGAGAAAGTTGCTACAATTTCTTCAGTGGTGCTGACATTGTTCTATTTGATGTGGATTGTGAGTGTCGACTAAATAGTGTCCGTGGAATCAACCAATGGGTCATCTTCGGCAATTACAAACACAAAATACCCTCCTAGATCTCTGGGTGAGTAGTACCCTGATTCATCATCATTATCATTGTGCCAAGGCCCCTGGTAGTCATCCCAATCTGGGTACTCATCATCATCTTGAGAATCAGAGTCATCTTCATCTTTCTCAACTTCACTGATTTCTTCCTCACATGGCTCTTCATCAGATTTATCATCCTCTGTGTCACTCCCTATATGGATTAGGGGGTGTACTCTTTGACCTGTTCTCCTATGGTCAGTGCGGTTATTGCTCTGAGAAGATCAACTGAAACCTCTTCAATTACCTCTAGTTTGTCCTCTAAAGATATAGCGGGCTGAATTAAAGAAGTGGGATCACTCTCCTGGTCTTCCCCTAAACCATTCACTGACCCTGTTGAGGAGGTCATCTTTGGGGAATCTGGTAGTACAAGTATATCCTTCCAATTGTACCCATCCATCCATCCTTCTATTGGGTTATATACCAAACCCTGAGAATGGGATTGGTATGAGGGTGATGAGGGGTAAGAAGCGGGATGGTATGAAGATGATGTAATGTGAGATGTAGGATATGAAGATTGGGGGTGATAGGATGAGGAGACTCCTTCTCCTTGATGGTGTAGGGATGGTTGATGGTATGGTGGAGGCTAATTATATGGTGAAGGTGGGAGGTATGGTGGACGTTGGTAATGTGGTGCGATGTATTCTTCTATTGATGAGGAAGGATGAACGGCGGGAGTCCGATCTTCTTATTCTTCTGATGATGATTCTCTTCTTCTAGGAGTTCTCATGACTCCAACCCTTTGACTCATGAGTTTCCTGTAAGTGCAGGAATTCATATGGTTCTTTCGAGCTCCAGGCACAATGAGTTGAGTGGGGTCACTCTTTGTGGCTTCTTCCTTTAGATTTTTCCCATGACATTGGGAGATTGCTTGACCTTGACTTCAATGGTCCCGTTGTCTACCAAGTCCTAGATCGCATGTAGGAGACCTATACATCTTTCAGTGGTGTGCCATTTCTGAGTATGATAAGCATAATATTCATGATCCCTATACCAAGCTGGAGGAGGGTTACTGATTACTCTTGGAGCCACTGTCCCTAGCAATCCCTATTTCTTTAACTTTTCATACACTGTTGTCACGAGCATTCCCAAATCAGAAAACTGCATTTTTAAACGAGGGGCCTTTTGAGAGGTTGCATCTACTTGTATTATGAATGGCTGTGAAGAAGTGGCTGGCAGGCCTAACTATTGAACTACACTCACCATATTAGTTTTCGGACCCTTTCCCCGTCCGACTTTGGTATTCTTCCCTGCATCTTGGGAGGAACCTTGATACTGGGCTTCCCTTAGGATTCTGTTCTCCACTCTTGTGCCGGTGGCTATTAAGACATCAAAAGTTTGTAGATGTTGATAGTAAAGAACATCATAATAGTGCTTTGACAAGTTTTCTATTAACATTTCCACTTGCTCTGCTTCTAAAGGTCGATCTGCCATCTTGGCGGCCTTATCTCTAAACCCATTAAAAAGGTGGTGAATCCTTCTCTAGGCTACTGCCTCAAACTCTCAAGTTCTCATCGCTTCACATCCACTTCAGTGTTGTATGAGCATTGTTTGGTGAAGGCTTTCACCACCATTGCCTAATTCTGAGTTTGGGATGACTCCAATTGTGTGAGCCACCTTAGTGCTAGTCCCAATAGGGTTAGCATAAATGCTTGCCCCATCTGGTTATCTGCAAGTTGCCATGACTTGGCAATGCTAAGGAAGACTTTGAGATGAGCCTTGGGGTCTCCTAACCCATCAAACCTATCAGTCTGCCACTTAAATTTTTCGAGAATTCTTGCCCCGGAGAAGAAACTCATTTCCTCTGAATCCACTGCTTGGCCTTTCGAGCTTTTTTCCGCTCGAATCATATTCTCTAACTTCTCTAACTGCTCTCTGAGTTTCCTTTCTTTCTCTGTCTCTGAAGGCCCAATGCGAACGTGTGCTACAAATTCCTCTTCCTCATCCTCAATTATTACCCTAGGAGGAGGGACCTTGGAGTAGGTTCCCTATTGACTATTTGGACGAGTAGGTGAAGTTCCTCTCTGGCCGGTTGGCCTAACTTGCTCCGATTCTCTTGAGTCAACTCGTGAAGAGTTCCCATGATAACTCATAGCTCCATTTTGATCTACATCTCACGTAGCCAGTGCCGGCTCACTCCTAGGATCAGTTATAGGCAGATTATGAAGTGCATGCAATATCTGAGATATCCCTCTCTTAACTTCAGCCATTTTTGTTTGCAAGGTCTCCAAAAGACGGACCCAAGCCTGTTCAGGTGATTCAGAGTTGTGTGGATCCATACTAACTGGGCTATAATCACTTGGTAGTAGGCAATCTCGGAGAGATGACGGAGGTGACATTGGACTTAGGCGAGTCAACCGATTACCCTGACATGTCCAAAGGGAATGTGGAGAATACTTGAGGTGTGGAATTGTGCCTGAACCAAAGGTGGTTTATTTTAGGATTCTTAAATTCCCAACCCCTTGTTCACACATTCACTAAATTAACAACCAATAACCCATCCAAAGTTAGTCCGCTTAATGATAGGGAGTGGATAGGGGTTGATGCGCCTAGTCCACTTAATGTCATAAATGGGAGATTCATGCAAATGGCTTGTTGAGAATATTCCCATAAGACATTTTGTAATACCCCGCTTCTTAAACCCAGTCTGATTTCGCTGTTGAACCAGTTTAACCATGCAGGAACCGAGCCAGAGGAAATTAGAGCAGGTTCCTTATGGGCTATGATGGTACGGGTGACCTTAAGCACCGGCTGGCCCAACAAGTCCGAGCCAGTGCCAGAAGAGCGGGAGTGCCCAAATCGTGTACGTGCACCTACCATAAGGCTATGTATGGATAAAATAGGTATTATATCCGTATTTTAAGGTATATACGTATGCTACATCGTATGCTTGGGGTGGGGTTCGCGCCGAGGTCCGAACCCGGTCAAAATCCCAAGTTTTGGCTCTCAGGTGGGTAGGACAGGTGGGTGCACCCACCTGAGTGACCCATCCAAGTGCATTATTCACTTAATTAGGAATGGTATATAAGGCTTTATGATTTTCTTTTCTTTCCATTTATTACCCTCGTACGTTGGTGAGAAAAGTAAAGAGGAGAGAGAAAAGAAAGGGAAGAAGAAAGGAAGAGAAGGAAGAGGAAGAAAAGGGGGATTTCAGCGGCGCCGAAGCTCGGTCTTCCCATTCCGGTGCCGGGAGAGTGATCTTCAACTCTAGATCTACAGTTGGAGGTAAGAAAAGTTGGGTTTTGTGAACATTCACCATATCCAAGCTTTAAACCCTTGATTCGAGTATGGTTTCTTGAGATCTTGTAAAACCCCTTTGAAATGATGAATCTAAGGTTTAATAGATGATTTATGTGTTGATCTTGAAGGATTTGAAGAGATATTGACAAGGTGGAAGGAACATTGTGGGTTTGAAGTGGTTGGAGGGTTTGAAGTCGTTCTTGAGCAAAGAAGGTAAGATGGTTTCCCTCACTTGAATCTAACCTAGATCTAGGTTAGAACCATCCTATAGGACCTTGAGGGTGTGAAGAATGGGTGGGGAAAAGCCCCATTTGATTCCCCAAAGAATGGAGAAAATGGAGAAGAAACAGTGTCTTTTCCACCAAGACCGGTGGGTACAACCGGTGGGCTCCTACTCGCCTGTGGGTACCCACCTGAGAAGGCAGGGGGGCCTTCGGGCCCAACCGGCGGGTACCACCGGCGGGTACAACCGGCGGGTAGGTCCTAGCAAGGGGTCCCTGGCCCAACCGGTGGGTACCACCGGTGGGTACTACCGGCGGGCCCCTACCCGCCGGTCCTAACTGGTGGGTAAGATCGGTGGGTAGACAGCCCACCTGTCTGACCCACCCGTGTGGCCCCGAAGGTGATCCTTATGTCCGATCGAACCCAAATCGGACGTGTGACCTTCTTTTGACGTTCTAAACACGATTTTGACATCGGATTTCATTAATTTGATTCTAAAATGGTGAAGTACTAACCCCGCTCAATTATGTTAGGTTCACCAAATCCTACCCGATTCGCTTCGGATCTCACCCGTACCGAACGGGAATCCTTGTACGCTACAGGTAAGTGGAGAGAGGACGTTTGGCCTTGTTTCAAGGCATTTGTTTGGCATTCATATAACTATATCTAATCTAGTCATGTCATCATGAATATGCTATATAGATTAGTCATTCCACACATTGATGTGCACATATGCTATGTTTACTTTTCAAATGCCAATTGAATGAGATGTTTATATGTTGAATGTGGACATCATGGTGCATAATGCATTGATAGACTAGATGCCGTAGTCGGCCTGGAAACGAATGCATTGGTGGCCCGTGGAATGGGACACGGAGGCACTATGCAGTCGTACTATTGTCATATAGGAGCATGCGGTATTAGGATTCTCACCATCCCGTGCTACGACCCTTCCCAACAGGGGTTAAGGTGTTGGGTTACCATTTGGGGGGAAGCAGGGGTCGCGGTTGTCGGACACTGTGGCGGTTAGGCATTACGCCAGACGAGTCATGTAGGACAGTCGGCAACCCCGGTGGTACATTCAAGAGGGCCAATCGTAGTGCTTTTAAATTGCTGGAGTCAGCACCTTTATTTTCAGTCATTTACATTTCTGTTGAGAGCCGGTGGACGGCATTGTCTTTACTTTTTCGAGTACTCACGGTGGGCCTTCTCCGACAGCCCTATGGGAGTATCGCGGGAGGGAGTTCGCGGCTCGTACCCGGAGTATACGCGCACTATGGTTGTAGTAGCACTAAAACCAAGGACTTAGTAATGTTGCTTAGGTGGATGTGATTTAAAATGTATAGCATGGCATGTAGTGCATATGATGTGTTGTGATGTGTGGACTGTTGTGTGTGGTCCATCTTTCTACTTACTGAGCTAGTGAGCTCATCCCACGTGTACACCCCGTTTTTAGATGATTTTGCAGGTCATACATCTGAGGAGCATGGGGTGGGTCCCACAGTCGAGTTTCCTGAAGAGGACTGGTGGACCCCTGAGGAGTTAGAGCACGGCGTAGACTGCTCGTGCGAGAGCTGTGCTGCGGGACAGCAGTTCTGAGGCCGTGCTGAGCTCCACTTCTGAGGCCGAGCTGAGCTCTTCCTTGTGATGCCGAGCTGGGCACAACCCTTGATGCCGAGCTGAGCTCCAGCCTTGATACCGAGCCGAGCTGTGTACTCTGATGGTTTGATGATTTCCTGTATATACTTTATATTTGAATTTTATTCTTTTTGTGTATATATCATGCCTTCGGGCCCAAATGTATATAATTATTGTATCACCATTCGGGTATCAAGTATATAGGATTTATTCACAGGTAAAACTTAGTCTTCCGCTGATCTGATGAACTTATGTTAGAGTGCGTATGCTGTGGTGGAATACAGTATCTGATGATCCTGGCAGGTTTGGGTTAACCGGTGTTAACTCGGTCACCGCTCCGGTTCAGTGTGAACGGGGTGTGACACATTCCCTATAATAAAGTCATGCTTTCCTTGCTCTTTTTCCCACTAGGTGTCCTTCCTCCTAATTTTCTCGGGACTTCTCGGGACTTTACGTGACTCTGATGGGATTACCCCTAAGTCATGCATTTCCTAAGGAGGAGGGACACCTTCTATCCAAAACCCACTCAGAAAAGTAATTCTTTACGATAGGAATATAATGTAGGAACATTCATTTTTAAGACCACAAACAAGTTCTACAGTTAGCTTGTGGCGCTCCTATCTTCTTCATCTATTTTTTACATGATGTTGAGCATGCGGTGGATGCAATAGGACCAACAAGGCTTCCTTGAAAGGATCTATATATGCAAGGTACGTAATCCTTTTGATATCCCGTAGGTATGAGATCAAGGGGGTGACTTCCTTGTCCATTACTCGTGACCACACATGAGGTTAAGCAATTGGCCATGGGGTGGTGGAACCATGAGTGATTGTGTGCAAAAGTGTAATGTAGGGTAACCATTATTCGATCTCAGAATGCCATAAAGTGCATGGACCTCCCTGAGGGTGCTGACACAATTACGAACATCCTCACTGTTTGATGACGCATTCAATCTCAGAATGTCATAAAGTGTGCGGACCTCACTGAGGGTGCTGGCACAAACACAACATTCTCGTTGTTTGATGATACCTTCCATTCTTATATAGGAAGCGGGTATCATTTTCTCTCAAAGTACTCTCCATGACATGCACTGACCTCCTCGAGGGTATCATTGGCTCTCAGAATGTCATAAAGTGCCAAATGATTTTACTTCGAGCATGATGCAGTTAGTGAATACAATTACAAACATGGGGTTAGTCAAACACGTTTTCAAACAAATGTGGTGGGAAATGTTCTTGCATTAAAAGGTAGCATCTAGTATTGGAAGCTTGACATTTATCCCCAGTAGAGTCACCACTTTGAGGGTAGCGGTCAGAGATAGACTTGCATCCCATCCTCTCTCCTCTCTTTCTCTTTCATATGAGGGGAGGGGTTTGTGTCATGTGTGCTTTTCTTGCGGGCCTCGCACCGCTATATTGCCGCTCGAAGATAAGTGGGGGCCTATTTCACAAGATTGTAAAATTTATCATTTGAGATGGGGGTTTGATCATGGTCCAATACGGGGATCAGGATCGGGATCATACAACTAGGGTTTGGAGTCGCCACCTAGGGTTATGGGCCTAGGACCCGGGGGCGAGCTTGATTCTTAAGAAAAGGGCCCAAAAGTTGATCTGGTCCAGAGATTTAGGGTAAGTGTCAAGTTACAGAATTGGGAAGGTGTTAGGCACCCAATTTGGCCGATTCAACCGGCCTTTCTACTAGATGCTTAAGAACGAACATTCTCCATAATTATTCCTATTCCTCATGCATGGCTAGGTTATCACACATATGTACATTGAATGAATTTAAATGATTATATACACTAAAACAAGGTCAATATAAATTCTAAATTACGCTAATTTATGTAAGAAATTATACCTGAGCTTGACCCCTGTTTCGGTGAAGAGGGGCGGCGGACCCCTGATTAGTACCGGCTTGGACTATCTTTCGGATTCTCCTGGCTCAGGGGAAGATGGTTTTGACCTCCAACTTCCTTTTTTGAGAGATGTTGACTGTGATGGTATGCGGATAGAGTTCCGGCTAGTAATGGTTACTTTTGGGTTTGGGTTCAGACAGAGCTTCGGCTAGGGAAGGTTATTTCTGGATTTGGATTCAGACAAAGCTTCCGCTAAGGAAGGCTATTTTCGGGCTTTGGATGAGATGGCACTCTGAAAGAGCTTCTGCTGGGGATAGGCTAGGGGAGGGCTAAGCTGAGGTGGCACTTTGGCAAAACTTCTGATGGGAATGGATATTTTTGGAAAGATTCTAAGGGCACTCAGACAGGGCTTTCGCTAGGAACTGCTATTTTTTGGAATGAAACAAATTGACCTAAAAATGGATTGAAGATCCCCAAAGCCTCGAAGAACACTTTGAAGATCCGAACAGAGTTTTGAATCTTGACAAAGATCTCTTCGTAGACCCGAAGAACCTTAAAGGGGGGGTTTCTATTTCTGGTAAAACTTAAGAACATTCGAAGGAGGGGGTTGAAGAATACACTATTTTTGGCAAAAACTAGATTGAACTAAGAACTTGGATTGAAGATCTTCAAAGTCCCGAAGAACACTTCGAAGATCCAAACAAGATTTCGATTCTTAACGAAGATCGCACAGAAGACCCAAAGAAAATCAAGAGGGGGAGGGGAGGAGGAGAGGGCAAAGCTTCGCTACTATGGAGTGTGGTGGGGTTTTGGTGTTGTGTAAAATCCAAAAGAGGGGGAGTATTTATAGGTTTTTTCGGCCAATGGGAAAGAGGGAACATCTTTATCCAATGGACAAAAGGGGTTTTTTTTGCCTCAAGTGGGTTAAGCGGGCTTCTATCCAATGGACAAAAGGCATTTTTGGACTAAAATGGGTGAAACGGGCTTTTATACAATGGGTAAAAAGGGGTTTTTTGGGAGAGAGAGTCCTTAGTAAAAAAGGGGTTCTTTGGTCTTAAGTGGGTGAAGAGAGAATTTCTTCACCCATTGGGTTAGGGGAATATCAATCCTGACCATTGACGACGGCGCACGAGATTGGGCCAAAGTGCACAGGGCATGGTCAGTATGGGAGGGCAAGCAATGCGGACAATGTCATGGGTGTGCGTCACATAGCATATGGGTAGGGGCATGTGGGTGTGAGTTGGGCACATAGGTGGGCACAAATTGGGCACAGAGGAGATGCGGGTAGTGTAGCATAGGTGGGCATAGGCTGGGAGGGCAACATAACACAGGTGGGCACAAGCATGGGCAGCAAACAATGTGCGCATGCATGGGTTGGCCTACTGGCTAGAGTGCGCATGCATGGGCTGGCTTGCTGGCCAGCACACAGGCAGCAGCGCAAGGCCGTAGGCTTGTGCCCGTGGGGGCCCAGGCCAGTACCTACGGGGATGTAGGTTTGTGCCCGTGGGGGTGCAAGTCTGCTGGCCACATAGCATGGTAGGTTGGGCATGGCTTGGGGTGCATAACAGGCTTGGCATGGCTTGGGGTGCTTGGCAGGCTAGCACCATGTGTTGTAGCCATGTGTTGTGGCCCTGGGTTGTAGCCAAGGGTAGCAAGCACGCATGAAGCATGGCATGGGAAGCAGCTAAGGGCAGCAAGCACGTGTGTGGGCTGGCTTGCTGGCCAGTGCGTGCATGATTATGGGTTTTTCTGGTAACGATCATGGGAGATCTGATGGTCCAATTTTGATGCACCATATATCGTCAAAATGGTATTTTTGAGCACTATCCATCCATACGGTCATCCTGACCAGATTCTTCCGTTTATAAAAAGTCAAAATTGGACCCTCTTCTCTCCCGCGTGGGGATTTCCAGGGTTTTGGGTCTAGGAGTGTTTTTGAGTTATCTGGGTAGGTAAGGGATGAATTTTAGGGTGTTTGGGGTAGGTAGGGGATTTTTTCAGGTTGCCAACGGGATTGTCCGCATGTGCGGCATACGTGTTGGAAAGTGTAATTTTTGGAGGATGATTACGGGAGATCTACTGGTCCTATTTTGACATGCTGTATATTATCAGAATCGTATTTTTGAGCACTGTCCATCTGTATGGTCATTTTGACTAGATTCCTTCATATATAAAAAGTCAAAAATTGGACTCTCTTCTCTCCCGCACGAGGGTTTTCAGGGTTTTAGGTAGGGGAACGTTTCCATCATCATCTCTATTGATCGGAAGTCGGAAGTCACGTCGAAGATCCACATTTCATCATAGCTGGAGGAGGATGACAAAATTGGGTGTTTGCAACTACTGTTAGCTCTAAATCATGAGTGGGGTAGTTCTTCTCATACTCCTTGAGTTGTTTGGATGCATATACTACCACCTTACCGTGTTGCATGAGAACGTAACCCAACCCTATCTTGGATGCATCAGTATAGACTGTCATCCCACCTGTACCATTTGGAATGGTCAGTACAGGAGCTGACACTAACTTCTTTTTCAACTCTTGGAAGATATTTTCACACTCTTCTGACCATTCAAATTTTACACCTTTCTTGGTCAACTTGGTCATTGGTGCCAAAATTCGAGAAAAGTTTTTAATAAAGGCAAGTAGTTGCCTGCTAAGCCCACGAAGCTTCTAATCTCTATTATGTTCTTGGGTGCTTCCCACTCAACTATAGCTTTTAATTTGTCTGGATCCACCTCGATCCCATTCTCAGACACCACATGTCCTAGGAATCCAACTTGCTTGAGCCAAAATTTGTATTTTCTGAATTTGGCATATAACTGCTATTCTCTTAATCTTTGCAACACCATTCTCAGATGTTTTGCATGTTCTTCTTCCGACTTTGAGTAAATCAAGATGTCGTTAATGAAAACAATAACCCACTGAGGATATTGTGAAATACCCAAATCATTAAATCCATAAAAGCAGCCAGTGCATTGGTTAGCCCAAATGATAGCACTAAGAATTCATAATGACCATATCGGGTTCTAAAGGCTATCTTTGGTATATCACTGCCCTTTATCTTCAGCTGGTAATAACCTGATCTGAGACCAATCTTTGAAAATACCCTAGTACCTTGCAGTTGATCGAAGAGATCATCAATGCATAGCAATGGATACCGGTTCTTAATGGTTAACTTGTTCAGTTCCTGGTAATCGATGCACATATGCAGATAACCATCCTTGTTCTTGACAAATAAGACTGGTGCACCCCAAGGTGAGACACTTAGGAGTATAAACCCCTTTTTCAACAAATCTTGCAATTGTGTCTGTAGCTCTTTTAATTCGGCTAGTGCCATTCTATACAGAGCTTCAGACAATGGGGCAGCTCCAGGAATTAGGTCAATGGCAAACTCAAGCTCTCTGTCAGGTGGAAGCTGAGTTAGATCATCTGGGAAAACATCAAGGAATTCCTTGACTACCTCTAATTCCTGCAATGGCGCAACCTTCGCATCCACATCTAGTACTGATGCAAGGTAGCCCTAACATCCGTCTTCTAGCAATTTCACCTCCTGTAATGCAAAGATGATAGTCTTTCTAGGTCTCTTTGACCTTTCAGCTTGATAAACAAGCTCTACTCCTTCATCATCTTTCACCTTAATTCGTTTCTCAGCACACATCACATTTGCTCGATGAGCCGACAACCAATCCATACACAGAATGACATCAAAATTCTGTATATTGAATTTGATAAGTTGGGCATCCAGTTTCTTCCCATTAATCTTAACTGAACACAACCCATAGACCTCTTTCAACTATTCCACTGTGCCTGTAGGTGTGCTAACCACTAACTTGCATTCTAAGGTCTTAGATGGCACATCAAGCTTTCTAGCAAATCGATTAGACACAAATGAATGCGATGCCCTGAAATCAAATAAGACATATGCAGGTATACTTGATACAAATAAGACACCTAGCATTGTATTGCATATAAGTATAACTGGTTACTCAAATTTTAATCATAGGTCTTTTGAATTAAAGTGTACCTGCTACTACTTTTGTACTGGCTTCAGACTCTTTAGCTGTTAGGGCATACATCCTACCCTGAGGCTGGTTTTCCTAAGTCAAAGCAATTCTATGAAAAGGGGTTCGATTAGATGGGGCCACTACTGGGTACTGACAATCCTTGGCGAAGTGCTCATAAGAATGACAGTTAAAACATCGGTTTGGCAATGGCATAAACTGGGCAGGAGCTCTCTGTACTGTTTCTGGTGCAATTGATGGACGAGGGGGTCTTGAAGCTGTAGGCACCACACTAGTGTTCGGGCGGAAGGATATAGTGCCCGGCCAACTAGCTAGTTAGGAGGGATAACCCGAAGGCCTGTAGGGCTGTCTATAGGTGGGACCATAGGAGTATGACCCACGAAAACTCTTACTCGGGCCACCCAAATCAGCATATGGATTTGCCCTCTTCCACAATCTTGGTGCAAGGGATGGCTCTCCCTTCTACCTATCTTCTATTGTCTTAGCCTTTTGCACAATCTGTGCATATTCAGTTTAATCCAACACCTCTAGTATCGTACCGATGGATGTCTTTAGCCCCTTCAAAAATTTATGGGCTTTTTCCTCAGCCGTCCTCATATGGCGAGGAGCAAAATAGAACAAGCTTTCAAACTGTTGTTGATACTCTAGAATATTCTTGCTTCCTTAGGTCAATGCCATAAACTCCGTCTCCTTGCAGTCTCTAAAGCTTTTGGGATAGTAATTTTACAAGAACAATTCCTTGAATTGCTCCCAAGTAGGCTCTGGGTGAATTGCCATCAGTATAGGCTCAAAAGCTTTCCACCAAGCTTCAACTTCATTTTTAAGTTGCAACCCAGGACGTATAAGCTTCTGTGCCTTTGTGCACTCCACTATGTCAAATACTTTCTTTAACTCTTAGATCCACCGATCCGGCTCCAACGGGTCATTACCCACCTTGGTGAAGATGGGTGGCATATACTTCTTAAAAGATTCCACCACCTTTACCATAGTAGTGGCTGGTGGATGATAAGGTGGATAGTATAGATAGGGTGGAGGCATCATAAATGGCGGAACTGAAGGGGTACCTCCTAGTTTATCTTGAAGTACAACCCCAGGCGGTGATTCTCCAGACTGTACTCCCATACCTGGCCCCACTGGAGGGTCCTATAGAATAACCACCCTAGGTTGCTGGCCTTGTAGAGTAGGGTTCAAATATTGCTGCATAGCAGCCATGAATGTTTGTTGCTGCTGAAGCAACTGCTATTGGAAAGCCCCTTGAAACTATTGTATAAGGGTCGCCACATCACCAAGAGTGATGATGTGTGAGGGACCCAGAATTCTGTCCATGTGTGGGTCACCCAAAACATGTTCTGGATCATGATCCACTTGTGGTGGTGGATGTGAGAGTTTTCCCATGGGTCGAGGTCCACGAGGGATGGGTGGTCGACCACAAGAGGCACCACGGGCACGATCACCATATCTGGTGCGTACCATGGTGTTCTGTACTTGGATTATTCTAAAATGTAAGCATTGATTGAGTGCCACAACATTTGCATATATATACTTATAATCAATGCATTTCATATCATAGGCCACACTAATACACCATACCACATATCCAAACATGCCCCCACTAATTATTAATGCATAGTTTGGTCTTGCAACGATGATTAACTATGCGGCAGAACACCCTTATTGGCATCTAATTGGGGTGTAGAAGGTGCAAAACACTAAGAATCATCAACACAGGCCAACTGGGGCCTTAACACTCAGACCGACGGGCAAGACTGATGAGAAAAATCAGGCTGGGGCCCGTCAGTCAATGGCCTGTCGGTCGGTGGCCCGTCGATCGGTGGCCTGCCGGTCTCGTTCGAGATCACCTTAAAAGAGAATTTTTGAAACCCTTTTCCCACTTCTTCTTCTTCTTTCCTATTTTGACTAGGGCGATTTGAGGGTCTCATCCCCCGCTTCAACTCATGATTTCACTCACAAATCAGCATTCCAACTCTGATTCATCTTCTCAACTCCACAAGTAAGTTCTCCTTCTCCCTCTTCCCTTTGAGAATGGCTTTTCAGTATTCTTTGTTATAGATCTCAATTTTTCATCCTATACTCCATTTCTTCCATGAAATATTTGTTTTCTTGGCAATATAATGATCCATTTACACTTTCCATGGTTTATTGGTCTTGATTGACCGATTATAGAGAGAAAATCTCAATTTCTTGCCCTAAATTCTCTGTTTTAGGGTTTTATCCTCATTTTCCTTCTCTACATCAAATTGATGGTTCAAATGCTATTTTCCACTCTCAATGCACACACACAATAGTATAGTAGTCATGTCTATTCATGTGTGTCTATGTTTCCGTCTTTTGATATACAATCACCCCCCTTTGTGGTCATAATCCTTTGGAAATTTGGGGGTTTTTCTCCATTTTCTTTACTTTTCCTTTATGAATAAAATTATCACTACGTCCATCCTCTATCAATGACTTGCAAAGTAGTTTGAACAATTCCTTTGTAGGGATACATCAATTTTCCCTTATGATTGTCTCAACTTTCTCATGTAAAACTCCATTGTCTCCAATCAAAGGTTTAGGGATTTCCATCCCCCCCCCCACCTTTTTTTATTTAATTGTAACCATTTACCCTCATCATGCTCCTTGTTTCCCATTCAATTTCATTTGGGTATTATATAGATTTTTCACACTCATCCATGTCTTTGTTCATAGGGTTTATCTCACCCCCCCTTTTAAAATACTACTTATCACATTCCTTTCATATTCCTTGTCCGTTTCACTTACCCATCTACTTTATGAGGTGACCACAAACTTTATGGATTATCAAATGTCGGAGAGGTTCACGGCCTTGGGTTAGGAGCCCATGCTCTACCCTGACAGTCCATGCTACGAGGACCCTACCCAGTATTGCTACTACAACCTGAAGGCTTCCTATAGGGAGGGGTAGTACTCCCTTATCAGTCTGGTGAAGGGGGTAGATATTGTTCTAACTATGGATTTGCTGGTTGCCATTTTGGGTGTCTCAGCCGAGGGTGCTCATTTTAACAAACCCTCCAAGGATTAAGGTCGTGGGTCTGAATTTGAGCTTGAGGATGCAGGAGACCATCTTTGAGACCATATGTGGGCAGAAAGAGCACCCATTGTCTGAGACTGCCTATAATGTAGTCGCCCGAGTTTTCACACGACTGGCTCAGTTCAACCTGCTTCCCAGGGCAGGTCACAGGAACCAAGTAAGCTTCATGATAGCTTACCTTGCATATTGCATCTCTGTGGCCCTGGAAGGGGGTGCTTCCCACCTTTGCCTCCCATATGTCATGATGAAGACCATGGAGTATCACACTGGTCATCCTAATGACTCTAGTTTTCCTTATGGGAGGTCACTTACTAAAGCCTTTGAGTATTTCTAAGTGGATTTGATAGGTGAGGAAGGGAAGTACCCAAGGGATAGATTTACCAAAGAAAATGTGAAGAGGATGGGGTTGCCAATGCCAGTGGGGGCACCACAGGAGGCAGAAGAGCAAGGGTCGGAAGACATGGAGGCTGAGTACTTTAGTGAGGAGGATGAGGATTATTTCCCTCATCCCGATGAGGAAGAGATTGATGAGGAGGATATTCTAGAGGAGGAGCCTCTAAAGCCTACGGTTGCTGATCCACATTTCACGGCTCCACCACCTTCAGGTGGGGCTTTTGATTTTCAAAAGCTGATGGTCAGCATTGGTGCCCTAAAGGAGGGGTAAGATAGGATGTCTAAGTGCGTAAAGGAGAGGGTCACCCAAGTTCTGGCGGTACAACACCGACTGGAGAGATTAGAGTCCAGTTTCAAGTACTTTATCAAAGACTTGGATAAGGTTTCTAACGGAGTTGTAGCCAACTTTCTCTGTGTGAAGAAAGAAGTCTCTTTAACAAATGACAGGTTTGACGTTTATGATCGTCACTTCAAGCGCACCTCCCGGCCTACAAGTGGGGAGGCCATCATTTTAGATGATGATGACGATTAATAGAGTGGCAGCTTCCTTCTCTACTTTCTTCCTTTCCTATCTTATCTTTCATTCTTTTCTTTATTTGGTGATGGCGTTTATAGTGGTCTTTAATACTTTGATGGTTATGTATTTTGATACTCTCTTATGGTTGGGAACTTGGATTATATTTTTATAGATGTTGTTACTTTTCAGGATAGTTTTATTTGCCTTAAGTTATTCTATTGTGGGTTGGTGGTGACAGTGTGTGTCACCCTATTTTGTAATTATGTTCATGTATGTGATTTTACAGGTGCCTTTGAATTTTTGCTTTTTGGAATTTCAATATAGCGTCGTTATGCTGTCAAAATTTTTATTACTTTATGAATTTTGCTGGTTTATGGAATCAACCCACAGATTTAAATTTATTAAAAATATTAGCAGCACATGAGATGAAATGCAAGTATCTAAACTTTTAATCTTATTACATGTTTTATTCCTTTAAGGCTTTTATGTTTACCCAACCCCGGGGTCCTATTATATGACTCTATGGGATCTAACTTGTACGTTGTGTGTCAGTAGAGCATCCCGCTATGATACCACCGTTGTCACACCCCATTCCACACAGAACCAGACTGATGACTGAGTTAACCCCTATTAACCCAAAACCTACTAGGATCACATGACACAGTAACCACAACACAACATACACACATTAAGTCAAATAAAATTTGTATTTCAGCGGAAGTCGTACATGTACATATCTGTAAATACCCCAATACTCTTGATACCCAAATTGTATTGCATAACATAATTACATATGGGCCCGTGGGCATGATATATACACAAGAAATACAATTCAAACATCCAGAGCACAAAAGGGAGTAACATTCTTAAAATAATAAAAAAGAATCCTTGTATAGTATCAGTATTGCTAACTCGTAACACAGCTTTTGCACGGGCACTCGGCCGCATGCCCAAGATCTTCAGGGACCCATAGTCCTCGATTGGAAATTCCATAATGGGTCCCAGCTCTAGTTCTCCAGCCGGATAACCTACAAGATCAATTAAAAATGGTGTGCATGTGGGATGAGCTCACTAGCCCAGTAAGTGATAAGAAAGACCACACAAATATGCGCAATACAAATGATCTATATTCGTGCAGTTCATTTTATTATCTTAGTCCACCTAGACAACAATTCTAAGTCATAGGATATGTGCTACTCACAACCACAGTGCGCGTATGCCCTGGGTCTGAGTAGCGAGTCCCATCCAGCGATACGCCCATAGGGTTACCAGAGAAGGCCAGCCATTGGTACTGGAAAGTAAAATGCTCACCCAAAGTGACATTAAAGTAAATTGCTCATCCAGAGTGACATTAAAGTAAAATGCTCACCCAGAGTGACATTAAATTTAAAAGCAGTACGGTTGGCCCTCTATTATATCACTGAAGTTGCCGATAGGATATACCCAACACCTAAATCCCTATTGGGAAGGGTCATAGCACAAGGATATGTCAATCCTAACCGCATGCTCCTATGTGAGATAGTACGACTGCATAGTGCCACCGCATCCTATACCATGAGCCACCAATGCATTCGTGTCCGAGTCGACTACAACTTCTAGATTAACAAGCATCATAATCAATAGTTAAAATCACTCATCTCACATCACGAAACAAGAATAGGCATTTAACAATTTAAGATATCGACATGTTAAATCATAATTGAATTTCATAATGCATACATCAATGCATGCAATGACATTCATGGATGACTAGTCTACAAAATAATAAATGATGACATGACTAGTCTATAACCAGAATGACAAGATGCAATGTCCTCTTCCCACTTACTTATTTGTGTACGATGATCACCCTTGGTATGAGGTAGATCAGGTGTGCAATGACGCGAGTTCTAGTACAACCTATCATAAAAGAGTTAGATTTAGTATATCTCCACTTTAAGGTCATAACCAGTGAGGTTTGATGATTCTAATGTGTATAGAATTATAAGAGTAGGTTATCCGACAAATTTGGGTCCAATCAGAATCCGAGAAGTCCGATTGCTAGGTCGACCTATGGGCAGGCACCCACCAGTCCTTACTTGCCTTTGCTGCCTGGATCAACTGGCCAAGAGAGGCAGGCAAGGCACCCAGTAGTTCTTACTCACTGGTCAAGCGAGTAGCCCACCCAGGACTGGCGGGCATTGGATTGGTGGGTCCCGTCCATTTTCAGGCACCCACCACTCGCGATCGAGATTTTACTTCTCTCTCTCATTCTTCATCCCACCTTAGGGAAACCACCAAGGGTCAATTCGACTACATTTTTCATAAATCTAAGGATCCAAATCATTATTCCAACCTAAATCCAAGGTCGATCCAATGTCTTAAGCATGGATCTTACCTCTTTGCTCAAGAACACCTCAAACCCTCAAATCCTTCTCTTTAGCTCAAGAGATCAACAAAAGCTTCACATATCTTGCAAGTCTTCCTCTCAATCCTTCATAAAAAACATATAGAACCTCTATTAAACCTTAGATTCATATTCTCAAAAGATAGTAGCAAGATCCAAAGGATTTCTACCCAAATTGAAGGGTTTCACTTTGGGTTTCATAAAGTCTTAAGGAATGTGGACCTTACTCACCTCAAATCATAGATCTCAAGATGAGGATCGCAAATCTGGTGTCGGATTCAAGAGATCTGAGCCCCGATAATGCACAATGATTGTCTCCTTCCTCATTTTCTTCTTCCTTTCCCTCTCCTCTTTCTTCTTTTTCTCTCTCTTCTTTACTTTTCTCAACTACCGTGTAAAACAATAAATGAGGTGAAAGAGAGGTAATAAATGCTATTTATAGTGGGGTAAAAATATCTAGTGACCAGATTGGTAGGTCACACTGGTGGGTCGACCCACCTATGACCACCCACCAGTCCCCAGAACTTAGCCTAAACATTGGGGTTTTTGATGGGGCTCGGCCCCGACAAGTATTTCGCTCCCTGTAGACTATTTATATGCATACTCAACATAAAATACGGCTACGTACCTTTATTGTGCTTATATGGCCTCGTGATATGTGCAAGTGCACGACTTCGATATGCAGACTTCACTAGGCACTGACTCCAACTCATTTGGCCAACCTGAGTTCAGAGTCACCCTTACCATCATATTCCATAAGGTACTTACCCTGACTAACTCAAGTTCAGGTCCTACAAGACCAAATCGAACCAACTGGGAAATTAGGTTGGGTTTAGAAAGTTGGGTATCACATACCCGGTTAGGGTTTTTGAGTTGGACCAGGTTGACTATCTAATAAGATGGTTTGATTGGGTTAATCCATAGACCCAATGACCCTGTTGACCAACCCAATCAAAGTTTGATCATTGATTTTTTTACCCAACCCACCAACCCATATTTTGACCCATGGACCTAGATTTTTAACCAATTTGGGTCGACCCATGACCCACTTGCTTGAACCGGTTTGATTCATCCTAGTTTGGTCTTGATTTGTTTTGGTTCACACCCAAAGCTAAAATCATTTTCTGGCAGCATGGTTTAAATTGACCGCATGGGCTCATACGGATGAATTTGTTGATGTGGTTTTTTGCATTGAGTCCAATTTTTCGTGCTCTTTGTTTTGATATATTATGACCCTAGTTTTGAGCAATGTTTAGGGACTATTTTGTAGAAATTACAAGTATAAAAGTTTTGTTATTCTTCTTTGTATTTCTCTTCATTAGAAGAAATAAAAGAAAACCAGTCTATACATCACTTGCATGTCAGTATATGAACTAATTTATTGGCTAATGAAAGATCATGCCTTTGTTTACATATGATTTTTAGTTCATGTTTAAATAATCCACAAATTTAAACTGCTAAGTGTAGTTGCAAGCTATTGCAGTGGAATGGATGGAACCCACCAAAGTGGTAAAACTAAAAGTTACTGCAATGGGTCTACCACTTAAAGATTTTGTCTTATTTTCAAAGACACAAAAAATTGGTAAGAGTTAGGTAATGCTCACCCAAAGGCAACTTTATCAAAGATAAGTATAAATGCAAGTGTACTATAGGTAAACCTTAACCTAGAGGTTTCTATTCACCCAAAGGTGGTAGTAATTTTTTAAGTTGAAGAGCTCCCACAGTCATTGTAGTTTTTTAATGGACCAATGCATTTTTTACCCAAAAGGTTAGGAATGTAGTTGTGGTTGACACTCTGGTTATGTTTAATGATTAGCATTGTAATATTTTTTTTCAATTTCATTGATATAACATGCTTATGATATATACATACCTTCATTGTATGTTAGATTAATCATTTTCCTTGGTGATAAACCATTAAACTATATGTCTATAAAAGTGGCTTGAGGATATGGAGGTCTACATGTGCCTCAAAGACCTAGTTTTCTATACTAGAAAATCTAAGTCAAAATTATGGTATTATGCTTTTAAAACAAAGAATTTTGCTCTAAAAGGTATTGGACAATTGATCAATTGCAATAGGGTGGATGAGTGTTACATGGCTATGATCATAGGTTATATGTTTATTTCATGTGTTATTTTTAGAATCTGATTGGACTAATTCAGATAGGTTAGGTTAGATTAGTATCGGTTTTGATCAATACAATACCAAGTTCTCAAACACCGCCATTGATTTTGAAAACCTGTTTATGAACATTAATTGATTAAAATGTGTGGTTTTCTTTAGTTTTGGGCCTATGCGAACAAGTTTTGGTCTATTTCACTTATAAACGAATTTGTGTTTTTCAATAAATAGATTAATTTATGACTTGCCTAATCAAGTGGGAGTATAGAATTATGGACATTAAGCTGTTTTATGTGATTCGACCAATGGGAGGATAAATTCGGTATATTAGGTTGCTGCTAGGAGGATAAATTCAATATACTAGGTTGCTAGTGGGAGGATAAATTTAGTGTACTATATTTCTTTTAATGTAAAAGGACTATTTTAGAACCCATTTTTATTTGTTTCAAAACTATTTTAAGTTTTTGCAATGGTTTGTTGTTACAATGATATTGAAAATTTATTAATGACTGAAATATATAGTAAATTTATATTTATGTCATTTTTGTGCTTGTATGTTTTGCTGAATAAATATGTTAAAATTAAACTAAGTGTGAGCCTTTGCATATGTTATGCTACATAATACATTTCTAGGAAGCTATAAAAGGATTGAGTGGAATCCACCAAAGTGGCACATCTTATTCTTCCATAGTTTTTTCAAGCGCAACAAAGTTGGTGACATTTGCCCAAAGGTGATGCCACCCAAGTTAAAGAAATTATATGTATGAAAAGGACCGTAACCTAGAGGTTTCTAAGCCCATAAGTGACAAAAGTGATTATATTTTCACAGTAAATTTGGATTTACAAAAGGACCAGTGCATTCTTAGCCCAAAGAATAGGAATGTAGTTATGGTTGTGACTCTTGTGTAGTTTATCTGCTAGATGTACATATTAAATTTTTTAGCCCAATTATTTGGTGTTTATGTTTTATACCTGAGATTTGTTTAGGGTGATTTGATTTAGTTTCTGCTCTTAGGGGACCCAAACTAGTGGTTGTTGCTGATCAAACCACAAATGAAGGGAAATAGGAACAATTTTCCTACCCTATTAAGTTCTATAATGATTTTAAAGTAATTTTAGAATGATTTTATCCTAAATCTTGTTCTTTGAATTATTTATGTACATTTATGCTTCATTTTTTGTATTATCCACGGTTGTGTAAGAAACACATTAAAGTATATACTTTTACATATATCTCCAATGTAAAAAACATTATAGAAATTAGTGAAACCCACCAAAGTGGTACATTCAGTTCAATTTTGTGTTTCCCAAGGTAAATGTGACATTTGCCTAAAAGTGATGTCACCCAAGTTTATGAACAAAGTGCTCAAGAGTCTTGTTTTTTGACATTGGTGTTATTGAGGTTTTTGATATGCTTGGTTAGTGGGAGTTTTATGATCTCATTTAACCAAAGATATTATGTGGTGATAGTCAAAGTTTAAAGATGGTAAAAGTCAAAGCTTAAAAGCGGTGCTTGCTAAGATTTATTAGCAATGCTTAGCTAAAGTAATTGACAGCGAGTCAAGGTAATTGATGGTATTTAGCCAAAATTTATTGTAATAAGCAGTATTTAGCCACAGTTAATAGTAAATGCGGTATTTAACCAAAGTTTGTGATTTATGGCGGTATTTAACCTAAATCCAAAGAAGTGGTTGTTTACCATAGGTGGTTTGCCAAAGTTTATAATTTATGATGGTGTTTAACTTAAATCTATGGTAGTGGTGATTAACCATAGGCGGTATCCTAAAGTAAGAGATTAATTCAAGAAAATGATGATTTGCCTAAGTATTGATTAATATCAAAGTTTGCTACCTGTGAGGTTTTCAAGGTAGGCTAATTTTTAGATCAGGAAAGAACCTATAAGAAAAGATATATTTCATGTGATCACAGGTATGATATCAGTTCTTTATATATATATATATATACATATATGGGAAAATGACAGGAATGCTAGTGACTTACACAGGAATTGGGTATGCTAGCGAATATAGACCGTTAGATTAGATAGGTTACGTCAATACCATTGATTAGTTGTTATCTTACAGAACCTACCAACCCTGATGCTCTACCATCACTCTTCTTCTCCCTCACTATTTCCGGCGATCATTCATCGGAGTAGTGGTAGCCTTTAACCTTATCGGCTCAATGACCTCCATAGCATAAAAACCCTTTTCTGTAGAACATTCCCATCTTTTACTTGAACCTTTATGTCATCCTTCCCGAATCCTAATCGAACAGAATCATCAAATTTAATCAAATCAAACACATACCCATGAAAATCCACAACTTCAATTGGCGGAAGAAATAGAGACTTTGGAGAATTGGAAGGTACCTGGGTCGTTGACCTTGTAGGTGCGGGCATTGGGGGTTTCAAGCTAATCCATCAGGGCTAGTGATCCAAACCATTGTTGAAAGATTAGAGGGCTCCAGAAGAAGTGCCTGAATGGATTTACGAAAAAACCCTCCACCATTATCGATATGTTAGCATAGGTCATGGAATTGAACGGAAGTAATGCTAAGCAGCAACGGCGACGGCAACAAATGGCACCAGCGGCAGCAGCAACTGCTTTCACTTATGAGTCATGGGGACCAACCTCTTTTGCTTACAACGACGACGATAGTGGCAGCAGCAATGGCGATGATAACAGTGATGGCAGCAGCGAGCATCCACGTTTCCCAACTACTGAAGATCCTACTGGAGTTCACTTTCTCCGGCTGGATCTGGTAGAAGGAAGGCTTTTCCTACTGAGAGAGAGAGAAAGGAGAGAAAGGGGAAGAGGAAAGGTGTAGCACCAGTGGATTGAAAGTCTGTATTTCTTCTTTTCATTCAATGGTTTTCATTCAAGTTGATCAAATCCTACGGCTAATATTTGGCTAGCATTCCTAATTCTTAGGTACTTTGCTAGCATACCTATCCTTCTCCCTATATATATATATATATATGTTTCCAGGCGATTTGGATTGATAGTTTTCTATTGTTTGTAACATTAGATAGTTATATGCCATATATTGAGGTGTATTTTCTACTATTATTCAACAATAGAGATTATTGATTGGATCAAAGTTTGTTTGAGTGATGTTCAACCTTGAAATTATTTGGTCAGGTGTCAATGAAAAGACATTAGTATCAGTGTAGCCCAAGTGGGAGATTGTTAAGATTTTTACGTAGGCTTAACTGTTACCTGTTGATCCATTGGGCCCAAACAATTATAGATCCACTTTGATTAGGAAACTTCTAGCCCAATCCATTGTGGGAATGAATTAGGGTTTTAAGGATTTTATTATAAATAGAAGCTAATGGTCCCTGCAGTCGTCACTTTTATCTTCATGGTTTTGAAAGCACGAACTCCCCTCATAGGAGTAATGTATATGCGAGAAAATTTCAAGGGTGAAAGGCTGCAGAAGATCTTAGCAGATGAAACTCTACTGAGTAGTTCTTCATTGCCATTTTCATGGGAATAATCTTTAATCACATGGGACAGAGCTTCGTGATCAATACTCATGGGATTCTAAACTTACACACAGGTATTCCTCTACTCCCATTGATCATCATAGATGGGACAAATCTACATGTTTGTATATTCTTAAGATCCCAAAAATCACTGATCTTGGTTTAGGGATTACGTCGATGGTTAATCTCTTTTATGATTCTTGTATTTTAAACACTATCGAGTTGTGCATATGATTCTATGGAGTAAACTCCCTAACACAAGTGTATTATACTATATCACCCTTGACTTTCAATCCCTTTCATCATTTGATGACTATGTTGGGTCAGATCATTTGTATATTGGTAAATGTGAAACTACCAAAAGCCCTCAGGTATGAAGTAAGGAGAGTGAAGGGGAAGTCTAGCTCAAAAATACAAAAGAGTGATGAGACTAATAAGGATGATGAGGATGATCATGAGATCCTTAAGGCCCAGATCACCAAAATTTTGGAAACTCTTGGACAGAATGACTAGGGTTGCTTATGTTCATGCATGTTTTCAAGGGATGGTTATGGAGGGTTCAAGATGGTTACCACCAATACCATATCCTAACCTCTGAAAATTTTACAAAACCATAACTAACCTACCTTGATGGACATATAGTGGGGCTCCCTAATTTTACAAGGAAATGGGTAGGTACCCTAAATACCAAACCCGATCCATTTGGGGCATCATAGAGCATGTACTCACTTTAACTTGCTTCATTTGCCACCCTTAATCAACAATAAGTAACTAATTTGGAGAATGTTAATTGAACTAGGTCAGACTGGGTCCTGACCAGGTTTTCGTAGGTCACCCACTTAGGGTAATCATTGACCCACTAAGATTAGAACCTTAGCTAGCCAATTCTCTATAAATAATAGGGTTTGGCCACAAAGTAAGATAAGGATTTTGGCCTAATCTCAAGAGTTATCTCTCTCTCTTTTCTCTTTTGTCTCTCCCAATTGAGAGTGCGTGTCTCCAAGGATCTCCATTGTAATCATTGGATTTGGAAGGTGGAATATTGCCTAGCGAGATTGTCGCAATCCTTGATTTGTCGTTGTTCATGTGGATCAACGCATGGTGCAACTTGATCCATTTCACTGTGAGGAAACATCGAGGTAATTCTCAATCCTCTATTTTCTTTTCCTATTTACATTGGCATCAGAGCCTGAGTTATTGATTGTACCTAATCACAATTTTTTTTTATCGTACTTGATCGCATAACGCCATGCCTCTCCACACTTGATCGTTGATATGCCGCATTGAGTAACGACTTGATCCTTAAAGGTAAATCTTTTTTTGTTGTTCACCAAGCCCAATCCCACATCCTAATCTCTCTATTTCCACCACATACTTAGGTGCAGCGCACATTTGATGACCACAGATGTTTGGGCATATTTACAAAGAGAATAGGGAACCCATAAGTTAGTGGGTTTAATGAATTTTTTTTTTTCTTTTGGCAATTCAATCACTTTTTTTTTTTGTCTTTCATGGATTTAGTTCATTAACGGTAACCCTTTTTTTTGAAAAATCTTTATGATGACATGATGAATTGATTGTTCTTATATTTTTATTTTGAAATAACAGCAAAAAGCACCATATACAACATCATCATGTACATCAATAGTCACTTTTAGAACAATGAAAATTACCGTGTGGCAAAAACTCAAGATCGGTTTGATGTTGATTTTGGAATCGGTCTAGGCCCATACTGATCCAGTCTTATATGGATCCATTCTATCCAATCCGGTCAATATTCATCGCTGAATTTTAGAACCATGGAGGAAAGGGAGATGGAGGTGATCAATTTAAGTTTTTTCTTTAAGAGAAAGTCAAGGTTTTTGTGGGATGATTAGGGTTAGGGTTCATGTAATCTTATCTCAAATTACAATCTTACCCTTAATGACTTAGGTCAGATTTAGTTTGCTTTAAGATATTTGGATCGACAAGTATTGGAAAGTATTAGTTGTGATTAAGGGTTTATTAGTTGAACCCTACACAAGGGTAACAAAGTTTTTTTAAAAAAACAATTGTGATGTATTTTAGGGTTTGGGTTTGTGTCACCCTACCTAAAATTATGTTTTCGCCCTTCAATGACTTAGGTCATATTTGGAGGGTACTTTATATGATATATTTTATGATGCTTGGCTATGTGGCTGGTTTTATATTGCATATGATTTCATTGCTTTAATGTGTTGAGCATGTGTGTATGTATTTTATCAGTTCCATTATACCTTCCCATAACGGTTATGACTTGTGACTCGTTCCACTTGTTGGGATACATGGTTGATCTCCACCCACTGACCCATGGATGTTTATTCTTATTTTGGGTTGGAGATCATAATTAATACTTTATTTAGTGTGCATGTTCCTATATGTACATTAGAGGTAATCTTCGTGCATGATGTAAAGTGCAGCGCCTCCTACTCAGTTGATTGATGTAGTAGGTGTCACAGCCTACCACTGGTTAGGCCAAGGTATGCGACACTGGACACCTCACTGTATGCAATCAGCTTGTTTTCCCAGAATCTAGACTTAGGGAAGCTTATAACACCACAACACATAATTATAAATCAGGGATTCATGATGATATAAACAGTCCATCAGAGATATGTTAAATCATTTTCTAGTGTCACGAAGTGATACATTATATTACAGTTATCTAGATAAAGTTATATATACATTTTCAAAAGAATATTTACACAAAATCATAACATCTCAAGAGTAATTATATACATTAGAGTGCTCTCTGGCGGAAGTATATACACAAAAAGATATATCATAACATACTATCTATTCCTCATAAGAACTAGCCTCCATAGGCACAGTCGTCGCATCCATAGTCAAGTCCATGGTCGGCCTCATCCTCTGAAAAATAGGCTAAGTGATCCAAGGTCACTGTCTCATAAGCAGATCCGGAAGTCAGAAAAACATTGGTCTCATCATCTAGATAAGTAAATAAGAGGGGTGAACACGTCATGCATAGTGAGGGGCTGGGGGCAAACAAGCATACACAATACAAATGATGCAAGGAATGCTCCACCCCTTATATAATACTCATAGATTCATTTAACATTACACTACTTTATATTCCATTACTAAGTCTGAAATCAGTGGTATAGTGTTACACAACGTAGGTGGTATTCCCTACCCTATACATTGGGTCTCAAGAATACAAGTCCATTGCAGGAAGGAGTCAGTTAGTCCCGAAAAGTAACCTCGGTCTCCTGGCTAACCCCTAGGTTAGTAACCCTCAAGCAATCAAGTGTACAGTATGTACCCTACTGCTATCCGTCTCTAGGTACAGTACATCGTACCACGAAAGTGTTCTATTGATCAGACAGTCACAGTTCAGGATTAGTCAGTACCAATCCCCTACGGACAAGGGTTTGTAGCACTGTGGTGATGATAACCTAACCCATGATCTATATATGATGAACAATCATCATCCATCATTCACATTAACAAAATAAATACTGGGCACTCATCAGTGTCCCATCTTACCTGTCTTACTTGTTCCAGTTTCCTGTCCACAACTTAGTACCAACAACAATAATAATGATTAGATATACACATCAAATGCATTAGGTACAGGCAAGACCATAATTTAATAAACACTCTATAAAACAATTCTGGTAGGTTCACTTCTTGGGTTCAAGAAAATTTCCAAACTATCACTTAGGCACCATTTGATAACTTCCATTTCTATCATTTCTGCATTTTCTTGTTTCCAAAAATGGAGAAACAACCTAAAAATCATTTGATAAAGTTGTTCTGTTTCACCCATTTCTAGAAACATAAATCAAAATTTATGTCTATTTACAATTCTAGAAACGACTTTGACAAAACAAGTCCGACTTTGTTTTGTCGTTTCTAGAAATGAATTTGCGAGAAAAAAAAAAGGTTGTTGTGCTTGATAAATCTCTCAACTATTTAAATCCAAAAAAAAAGGCAATTGAATCCTCTCTCCCTTTTGGGCATTTGATGATACTATTGGATTTTTTTTTTAGTGGCATTATGTCTACAAAAAATGTTTCGAGAAATAGGTTTATCAAACACCAAAAATCCATTTTTGTTTTCAAAAACTTGAAAAGTTGTTTCTGCTGTTTGTAGACATAGAAATAGCAGAAATGTTATCAAACGGTGCCTTAGGTTCCCTATTTCAAAAGATATTTGAATCATTAGGTACATAATAATATCTTACATTCCACCCACTTTCTTTAAGTATGGTTTTCCCTTTCCCAACCTATAGAGGTCCCATGTATGTATTCTAATTCCAAACCTTCTCTGTAGTGGAATTGAGTATAGGGAAGTACTGATAGATTCTCCTCTGGGTAGAGGAGTTCCACCTAGACTTACAGTCCTTATGGCCATATGCAATTCCAAGCGTTGAACCCTATGGCCATGAGTCATACTTTCCACAAATTATATATATATATATTAAGTCCTCAAATATATCCAAAGGTTTGTTGACCTGTTGCACAACCTTTTTTGGCTTCTAGAACCCTAACCAGTGGGTTAACTAGGTAACAACCGGCTGGCCGATCGTGATCCATCGGTTACCCTTAACTCTGTAGAATTCGATTCTGCCCTACTACTCTCTGCTTCTTAGCCTGCTATGAACCTGAATTGGGCCATGTATTCTCAATTTGACCACTAAATTAAGTTGAATACATTCATTTGCATTCTCTTACATAAAAATTTCAGCGCAATTGAGTTTGTAATAGGAGTTTACAATGAATTTAATTAGAATCTGTTAAATTTCTCAATTCCAACAGTTATAAAAATTCTACCCTAATATGTGAGATCATATTTTATTTAATTGATCCTACTTCCATTCTAGATTTTCTCTACTACCACAGAATTTATAGAAACCATAAATTCTAGGGTTTGCAGGGACTAATTTCCAATAAATTAGATCCTTGGAACTTTCCCTGAGATGGGGTTTTTGTCACACCCTGATTCCCGTAATAAGAATACTAGCGGTGTGAGTAAGACGCTTACCCGTCTTACACCTCTACCAGGATCTCTGATTGCAGTACCTTAACATTCACAATCACACAACACTAACCACCAGAACTATTGCAGTGGAATCAGAGTATATAATATAGTGGAATATAAATGAGATGGGGTATCATCTAATGATAGTATATACCATTAATAGTGTTATGCCATATACAACTATTCATGACTTACATATCACAATCCAAAAGAATACCAATTAACAGTTCGGTATCAAAATAATAGAAAAGGAAAAAGCCTCTCAAGGTGCCGAATAGGCACATACATCACATGCTCAATCCAAGTCGTGCTCCTCAGCCTCTGGTGTCCACCAATCGATCACTCCATACTCGGGTTCGGAGGGAGTAGAGTCACACCCCAGAGGTACTATGGTACCTGCATCATCATCTAAAAAGCAACATATATGTGGGGTGAGCTTCCAACTAGCTCAGTGAGGGGTGGGGTCATGTACACATACACACACACACATATATATATATAATCCATGATGACATGAGTACATAAAGTAAACACATAGTCCATGATGCCATGATGCAATTCATTTGATTATTAAATCACCTATTATGCAACTAAGTTGGGTTCATGTTACTACAACACATTAGGTTGTATCCCTGGACCGGAACTCGCACATCGGTCCCCCAGTGATACAAACCCTAGTCATGATTAGGAGTCTGTTGGTCCTAGAATACAACCATCGATCACCCAACAAACCCCTAATAACCCCCTCTTGGCAGTCACGACACCGGAATCACCATCGGCCATGCCGAACTAGTCCCCGCCTTTGGCAACAATCATGTAGTACCATGGGGATGGCATTTCGAAAAGGTTCATTAAACATACCATAGTTGGGTTATCCAACACCTTAACCCTGTTGGCAAGGGGACTTGCATAGGGAATGTCACCTAACCACAATACACTACATGCCTTGCATAATGATACAGTTAGTATGGAATAAGATACCGGAAACACCCATCAGTCACATCACATCCATTTCCAAGCCTAAACTAGCATACAAGCAGTCGAGTATGGACTACGCAATACCAGAATCACCATTGGTCACAAAGCATATCCATTTCCAAATATAGTCCCAAAGTGCACAATACCGAAATCTCCTTCAGCCACAAAGTGCAATCCACGACTACATCTAATCTAATGCACATATACATTGCATGAATGCAACATCCACATAGTGATCACGTTACCAGAACCACCTCGACCACACTGGATCCCGTCACACATCTCAACATACAACACATATCCAATTCCACATCTCATAAACATAGTGATTCATCATAAATATCATGTCATGAAATCAATATGATCATATCAGCAATTAAATAATCATTTAAGTTTCCTACACATGTGAGAAATTTTATAATGTTAAAAATTTCAACAAAAAAAAAAAAAATCAACCATCCCTCACCTCAATTGTACTTTGGATAGAAGAGTTTTGAGTATGCTACCGGGTATCACTCACTTGTGGTCTCGTTGTACGTGCATATCCCTATCTTATGTATAAAGGTAATCGGACGTCATAATGTGTTGGAAAAACCAAAGGGGACCCATAAGGGTTGCCCTAAAGGGTCTAAGTTCTGTCAATTTTTGACAACACTAGGCAGGTCATCGAAAATATCCAAGAAAATATGAAAATTCCACCAAAAATATCAGTGGTGTTTCCAATAGACCAAACAGAGGCCTACCAAGTGCTGGAACTTCATTGAAAATATGCCACTGGATCCTGCCCAGGCTGTTTTCGGTGGATACCTAGAAATGAGCCACGAGAATTATGGATTTCTGACTCGGCCCGATTGTTAGGATTTTCTCCATAGAGTTTGTAGAGAGTCCTCCTACCTTCATTTTAAGCTAAAGAAATTCAAATTCTACTAAGCCGTTAGGGAGATATGATGATCGGGAGATCGAAACCTTAACTTCACTTTTAGCTCAAGGTGTTGTCGGGGCTCACCAGCTTGGTTTGGGCTCAGCAATCATATGGGAAAGTGAAATACATACTCACCCAACTTTTGGGAGGTGCTGGGGTCATGGATTCACCCTCTAACCCGGTGATTCACTCCATTGCTCAACTACACTAGCTCAAAATGAAGAAATAGAGTGGTAGGGGAAGTAACACCTACCTTCGGCAAGATTCCGGTAATGGGATGCAAAGCTAGAGCTAGGTCAAGCTCCTTCCTTCTATTCCTTTCTCTCCTCTTTTCTCTCCCCTCCATGTTTTTGGACAAGTGAGAAGTGAGAAATGAACTCACTTCTCATATTTATAGTAAGTGAAATGCTTAGGACCTATTTGGTTGGTCCTTATCCGGTCCAAGTAGGTTAATCCGTCATTCGGGACATATGGTCCCACCTCCTTAGACTCATAGGGTGTATAAGTCATGAGGAAGGGTGTGGGAGAGTATGTGAGGTCATGCGGAACTAGCCACGATGTGGGTGGTAGGGCCCACAAGCATCGGAATCCAACCAGCAGCCTATTAGGTCACCAGATTCATTCCAAGTGCTTCCGGTGGCCTTGTTTCTAGTGGTTAAGGCAGTGCTATGCCTTGACTACCTGTTGTCCCCTATTGGTCATTCCATAGGGGATTGCCTTATGTTATGGGTATGTTCTTTCGAAAATTTTGGTACATGCCGGGGCTCGGGTAGGGAGGTGTCGGATCACTTACCAGTTGGGATCGGAAGGCTTGAATCCTCTCTAGTTAGACTAGCATGAAATGCATAAACAAGTGGGGTCATCCCTTCCCTTCTTACAATGAGCTGCAGCGAGCCAAAACCCACTGGTACTCCACATCTCCGGTTCGAGATCTATCACAAAAGTTCAAATTAGACCGGGTTAGGGTACAGGTGTAACAGTTTTTCTCACTAGGCATCAATTTTCTTCACAGGGTTTTCCTAGCAGTTCCTAGTTGGCTAAACCCTAACCCTAACTGTCCCACTTGTACAAAACCATCTTTCCAATCATAATTCAGCAGTAGATGTACTCACCTGGATATAGGCTTGGTCCATAAGTTGCCTAAGGTATGTGAGTGTATGTGAGTTCCTTCCTTATCTCCTTCTCTTCTTCTTCTTCCTTCTCTTTTCTTTTCTTTTCTTCTTGCTATAATAGCTCATGGTTGGGCAAGAAATTCGCCCTAAGACCTGTATTTATGGGATCCCATGGTCTATTTGGTTGGCCCTCATAGATACTATATGATATATATATATATATCACTTATTTAATTAGAATTGATTAAATTAATAAATTAATTCTCCCCTTAAGTTATTGATGTTATAATATGATTCCATACCTCATTTAGGCTTCCTTACATAGGGGCAAAATGGGAATTTACAAGGTAGGGGTGTGGGGCCCACAGTGCAAAATCAAGAAAATTGCATTCGGCCAGGAAAAACCAGCTAGCCAGTTGATACCCGCCGGTTTGGCCATTTTCAGTCCCCGATGATATGTTAATCCTCCTTTCATACCCAACCCCTTTATTGGCTGAAAATTACTTGTCTGCCCAAACTTCTTGGTGGTTGCTCTAGCTAGGGGTGCCAAGCGGTCAGGCCTAGTCGAGCTCGACCAATTTCTAGGGCTGTGTTTGAATTTTAAAAGTAACCGCAAGCTTACAGATCAGTGTAGCTAACAGGTCGAACACAAGGAGAGCAGTCACTTTATTTTAGGCTTCTTCTAGTAATGCAAAAGGGCCCAATTAATTATGGTGATCTATTTCTAACTACCGGCCTAACACAAATGCATCTAAAAACATCCTAACCAACACATCTAAGGAAATTAGAATTGAAATTACAATAAAAATTGAACAACCTAACCATTCACATCTAGGAATTTAAATACTCAAACCATGCAATTAAAAAGCAAATTACTGAAAGTAAAAGTATTGAAAAGTAAATAAATAAAATAAAAAAGGAAAAAAGCTAGAGAGAGGCACATAAGTAGGTATCTCTACTTAGTCCGAGGGATGCACCATAAACAATATGAGCTTCCCTACTTGACCAGAGAGTACTCTTACAAGGGCTTTTCTACTTGGCTTTAGGGGAAGGGTTGCAATATAAATAATCAAAATAAAAGGATGGTTCTATAGCTAGAGAGGGGCAAAGCCAATGCATAATCTAGCCATGAACCTTGGGGGAAAGGGAAAGCATTGAAGTAAAAACTGAAATTAAAATCCTAAATTAAGAATGTAAGGGTAGCAAGAAGAGGGAATGAGGGGGGGGTGAGAAGACTACTGTAGAAGCCTACTTACTTGAACGTGAAAACTTGATTGAGATTTGAAATACTACCAGCACTAAAAACTAGATCTGGAATAAACCAAATCTAAAATTGCTAGTACTAGAGAAGATAAATCTGAAGAGAAAAAACTGAACTTGAAAGACATGTTCCACAACTTGTTCTTGTCACCTAGAACTAAGCCTGGAACTAGAAATTAAAATTATTACACCTTTGAATAACTTGAATAACATAAACCATAAAATAAAAATAAAACATTGCATTCATTAAATAAAAACCAATTACAAAAGTGTTTAAAGTAAGGAAAACTAAGAAAAACTAGAAATAGAACTAGAAGGAGAGCACAACTAAAAATTAAAGAAAAAGAGAGGAAAAGAGGACCACCCTTTAGGGTTTGGTGGACTCCCTTTTATAGGGAATAGGAGAGAGAGAGGAGAGAAAATAGGAAGTAAGGTAATTCTCTTATTTTTAACCTTTTTTTCCTATATTTCTTTCCTTCTCTTTTGTGCACAATCTCTAGGCTGAATTTGTGTGATGAGGTGGAGGAGAGAAGAGAGAGAGAGAGAGAATTGTAGGAAAAAATGGCAACCGAGAGGTTCGAATTTGAGACCTCCTAATGAGTAAGGGATTTTGCACACCGCAATTCACCAACTACGCTAAGTAGTTGTTGTTACCAAAAACGAATCTTTAATCACTTAAGGGTGTGGTCCATCGATTCTTGTTGGCATTTAAAATATTCCTTGTACCCCTGGGACAACTGCAGATGGGCTGATTTTGCATCTCGGTTTAGTTCTGATCCATTATTATTTTTCTGACCCAAAAAGAAAAATTACTTGTACGGGTGACCAAACGGATATGTACTTTTAATTGAATATGTCCATCTTGCTCAGAATTTCATCCTCTTAGCAACCATGAAAAGAAACAGGTAACTCCATTCTAAATATGTAAAATGCATGTTTTACTACCTAGATTTCATACATAAATGTGCTCATCAAAATGCAACATGAACTCCCATTTAGCATTGATGATATTTACACATACTTTCTTGCTGTGTGATTTTTTTTTCCCTTCATAATAACTATATCTTACTCCTCTACTGTTGGTATGAATGACATAGTGGAGTAAACACCAGACACCAGAGTTACTATTTAGCTTCACTTTTTGCATATGCCCATATAGACAGTGATGCTAGAGTTTTTTTCAGAAATTTCTTCTATAAGAGTTTCGATCAAGACACCACGCTTCCTGAGGTGCAATGCCCTGTCTAGTTCTAAGGAAATCAACTCTTTCTTTTTATTTATATCACTTTTCATACTTCATTTAAAATTGTGTATATGTCAACATATGCCAAATTAAAAAGAAGGTCTCAACTCCAAATTAAGAGTACAAGGAACCCACAAACTTACATATGGTCCAACACCGTAAAATAAAGGTTTCTTATTTTTCAAAAGAAAGTATCATCTCAAGATATAAGCTTGTTTATTTTTTCTCAATAGGTTTTTTTTGTGTTCAAGATGGGTACCATAATAAAAATTATTACTTTCACAAACGAAGCAACTGAATGGTATGGTCATTAGCCAAAAACCAAAGCAGGATTTCATCTTTAGCAAGCTCAAAAACAAAAACAAAAAGTAAACACAAACAAAGGGGAAAAAGCAAAAACAAAAAAAAAAAAATTGATTTCCCTCCCCCACACTTAAGTCATGCAATGTCCTCAATGCATGGAAATAATTAAAAGGAAAGACAATGCAAGGGGTCATACCTAGGTAAAAGTTAGTCATTTATGTAAAGAGGTTCATAGAGATCCATGACCTCTTCCAAAGCAGAAGATGACAACTCAATGAAGGGCTTTAACTTATGGATGATCCCATATTTCTTCAAAAGGGAGTCAAATGATCTATTGCAAACATGCTTGCCCCTATCAAAAATGTAATAAATGATCCCATTATCCATCCACTTTAGAATTTCTTTTTGAATGGCTTCCTTTATCATTGGGTTAGCTTTCCTCTGGGGTTCTGTTGAAAGTTTGGACCCCTCAATGAGGTGAATATGATGTTGAATAATAGAAGGGCTAATTCCTTTGATGTCAGCCATGGTGCACCATAGAGATTTCTTATTGTCTTTTAACATTTTAAGTAATTCCTCTTCCTAGTTAGAAGTTAAATCCGAAAAATTTTTTACTGGAAGAGTCTAGTCAGGCCCTAGGAAAGCATACCTCAAATTAGATGGCAACTCCTTAAGATCGAGCTTAAGGGGCTCCACTATAGAAGGTTTGGGAATGGAATTAGAAAGGGGTTCTAAGGGCTTTATAGGTGGTTGGAGACTCCAAATCTCAGACATAATTTCGTCATCAAAACCACCCTATTGTTCCATACACTCTTGAAATTTAGAATCAAAATCAATATCAAAATATGTCTCAATGGAATCTGAAATTTTCTGGAGCATATGAACATCTCTTTCATGGGGATTTTGGTTGCTTACCCAACCTAAAGACATTAAAATCCATAGAAGTATTGTCAAAAGAAAGTTTCATGGTACTGTTCCTACAATTAGTTATGACATTATTGGTTGTAAAGAACGATCTACCAAGAATAATTGGGATCTGGTCCTGAATGTTAGCAGCTGGTTGGGTGTCTAAAATAATAAAATAAATAGGGAATAAAAATTCCACAACTTTAAGTAAGACATCCTGAACTATCCCTTTAGAAATCTTAATAGATCTATCTACCAACTGCAGAGTAGTTCCAGTGGCTTTCAATTCTCCCAATCCTATTTGTTTATACATATGGTAAGGCAAAAGATTCACACTTGCGCCAAGGTCAAGTAAGGCATGCTCAATGTAGTGTTACCTATGACACAAGCTATGGTAGGGCTCCCTGGATCCTTATACTTGGCGGCTATAAGCTAAGTAATTATGGAACTAATGTTGCCTGCCAAGAACGCCTTTTTGGACACACTAGTGATACATTTATGAGTACACAAATCTTTTAAGACTTTTGCATAGGCGGGGATCTGGGATATGACATCCAAAATAGGGATGTTTATTTCTACCTTTTTGAAGACCTATAAATTTTTTCCATAGAAGCAGTCTTCTTTTTGTTTACCAACCGATTAGGAAAAGGGACAGGAGGAACATAAGCACTATTAAGATTTTTCTCTTTTTTAAAAGAATCATGTTTGGTTTTCTCAACCAAATCATCTTTAGTTGCTTTAGGTTCATCAGATGAACCTGAAATAGGAGGCACACTTGTGTCCTCAAAAGAAGGAGAGTTAACATGAGTAATAGATGGAAAAGATTTAGGAACACTCTGTTGGTACTCTCAGCCACTCCTAAGAGCATAAACAACATTATATTGGTTGGAGGGCTCTTGTTGTGGACTCTTTTGTTATGAATTCATCTGATTTAGAACTGGTTGATGATTCATATTAACATTCCTGGTATTTGGTTCAGGCTAACTAGGCATCTTCCCTTTCTCCCTTTCATGGAAAACATTAGCAAGTTGGGAGATTTGCTTCTCCATGTTATGTTGGCTTGCCATGAAAGTACTCATGAGAAGTTCCATGTTTTTATCTAAAGAATAAAACTTAGCCAAATTACCACCTCTTCTCATAAATTTTGGAGGTTGATTTACAGGTAGTGGTGGAATAGCAGATTGAGTGGGGATCCTAAAATTGTTCTGATAATTTGGGGGGTATGTTCCTTTGATTGGCTTGTTGGGGAACAACTGCCCTTTACTCAAGGGTTTAAAATTAGGACCTACTTGATTATTGGCTTGTTGGAAAACAAACTGCCCTTGACTCAAGGGTTGAAAATTAGGACTTGTTTGATTATTGGTTTGATTCCAAGAGAAGTTATGATGGTTCCTCCATCCTGGACTATAGGTCTGACTAGAAGGGTTGTTTTGGGCATGGCATTGACATTTTTAGGACCTACATTCAAACCATTCACACTAGAAATATTAGGGCACTCATCCATCACATATGTGGGAGATTTGCACCAACTACACATAGGCACAGAACGATTTATTTGGTTCAATTGGGCAGGTCCTTTAACTACTATGGCTTCGAGTCTTTTGATAAGACTCTCAAGTTGAGCCTCTTTGGTCACAACACCTTCTATAGGGTAATCCTTATTTATCCTCTCAATTTCTTGAGTAGACTCCCACTCTCTGGTTTTCTCAACCAATTCAAGAAAAAAGTTCCAAGTGTCGTCTTCATCTGTAAAAGATGTAAAACCTTTTGGGCACATAGACTCTAACAACTGCATGGTCTGATAATCAACACCCTCATAAATGATTTTAAAAAGTTGCCATGTATCAATTACATAGTGAGAACATTCCTAAAGGTCCTTAAATCTCTCCATAAATCTGGAGAACGACTCACTAGGTTTTTGCCTGAATTGAAGAATGTCACTCCTGAGTTTATTGGTTTTATGCAAAGGAAAGAACTTTTTCAAGAAGACTATAGTAAACCCATCACATGTGGTGATGAATTTGTAGGTAGACCATAGAGCCATTTCTTAGCTTGGTCCTTGAGTGCAAAAGTTATGAACCTTAATTTTACAGCATCATCAGTCAACTATTGGACCTTAATATGAACACAAACCTCTTCAAATTCCCTGAGGAATAGGTATGCGTCCTCAAAGGGCAGCCCATAAAAATGGGGCAATATAGTGACGTACTGAGATTTGAGCTCAAAATTATTGCCTTGGGCTTATGGTAGAACTATGTGGGAAGATTGTGCTACTCTAGCAGGGTAGAACCTATCTTTCAGAGATTTAGGTGGAGGGTTTTGCTGTTGGTCTCTCATATTGAAAGGTTTTAAAGAGAACAAACGTATAGGGTCACTACTTGTTGGATCTCTTCTTTCTAACCTATTCACACTATTATGTACCCACCCAACACTCATGCAACAGAACACTATCCACAACTAGGATAAGACAAACCACAAACACAAAAGAAAAACAAAATTTTGAAAATTTTTTTTTGATTTTTTTTCTGTGAGCTTACCAGCAGGGATCCAGGGTTGCTCAGTTCAATTCCTGAGGTACTGCTACAAGGTAAAACCTACCTTTATCATACTGTGAGGCTTGGCAACCTCCTCCAATACAACTATTATTGTAAGTTGTTCTTCTCAAGAATTCAATAAAAGAAAAAAAAAAAAAGAAACAAAACTAGGCAAACAAAGCACTCTGATTTACCAAAAAAAAGTGAAAAATAACATGGAACTATCTACCTAGCAATGGCACCAAAAACTTGTTTGAATTTTAAAAATAATCGCAAGCGTACAGATTAGTATAGCAAATGGGTCGAACACAAGGAGAGCAGCCATTTTATTTTAGGCTTCTTTTAGTAATGCGAAAGAGCCCAATTAATTATGGTGATCTATTTCTAACTACCGACCTAACACAAATGCATCTAATAATGTCATAACCAACACATCTAGGGAAATTAGAATTGAAATTACAATAAAAATTGAACGACCTAACCATTCACATCTAGGAATTTAAATACTCAAACCGTGCAATTAAAAAGCAACTAACTGAAAGTAAAAGTGTTGAAAAGTAAATAAATAAAAAGGGGAAAAAGCTAAAGAGAGGCACATAAGTAGGTATCTCTACTTAGACCGAAGATGCACCATAAACAATATGAGCTTCCCTACTTGACCAGAGAGTATTTTTACAAGGGCTTTTCTACATGGCATTAGGGGAAGGGATGCAATATAAATAATCAAAATAAAAGGATGGTTTCATAGCTAGAGAGGGGCAAAGCCAACGCATAATCTAGCCATGAACCTTGGGGGAAAGGAAAAGCATCAAAGTAAAAGCTGAAACTTAAATCCCAAATTAAGAATGAAAAGGTAGCAAGAAGAGGGAATGAGAGGAGGGTGAGAAGACTACTGTAAAAGCCTACTTACTTGAACTTGAAAATTTGATTAAGATTTGGAAAACTACCAGTAATAAAAATCAGATCTGGAATAAATCAAATCTAAAATTGCTAGTACTAGAGAAGACAAATCTAAAGAGAAAATATTGAACTTGAAAGACATGCTCCACAACTTGTTCTGGTCACCTAGAACTAAGCCTAGAACTAGAAATTAAAATTATTACACCTTTGAATAACTTGAATAACATAAACCATAAAAATAAAAATAGAACATTGCATTCATTAAATAAAAACCAATTACAAAAGTGTTTAAAGTAAGGAAAACTAAGAAAAACTAGAAATAGAACTAGAAGGAGAGCACAACTAAAAATTAGAGAAAAAGAAAGCAAAAGAGGACCACCCTTTAGGGTTTGGTGGACTCCCTTTTATGGGGAATAGGAGAGAGACAGGAAGACGTCCAAGGGTGGATCCCCTTGGACGATTTTGATGAGGTGGAAGGGAAGAGAGAGGAGAGAAAATAGGAAGTAGGGTATTTTTCTTATTTCTTGCCTTTTTATCCTATATTTTTTTCTTTTTTGCGCAATCTCTTGGCTGAATTTGTATGATGAGGTGGAGGAGAGAGAAGAGAGAGAGAGCATCGTAGGAGAGGAGATCTCCCATGATTTTGATTTCCTTTTTTCCTCCTTTTTCTCTCTCCTCTTGCACAAGAAACCACCTTGGCCGACCTCTATTCTTTGCTTGAATTGATGGTGATGAGTAGGAGAGAGAAAATCTTCAAAAAAAAACTCCAAAAAAATGGCAGCCAAGATGTTCGAACTTGAAACCTCTTAATGAGCAAGGGATTTTGCACACCACAATTCACCAACTATGCTAGGTAGTTGTTATTACCAAAAATGAATCTTCAATTACTTAAGGGTGTGGTCCATCAATCCTTGTTGGCATTTGGAATATTCTTATATCCCTAAGACAACTACAGACGGGCTGGCTCTTCATCTCGGTTCAGTTCTGATCCATTATTCTTTTTCTCTCCCGAAAAGAAAAATCACTTATACGGGAGACCAAACTTATGTGTACTTTTAATTGAACACATCCATATTGTTCAGAATTTCATCCTCTTCGCAATCATGAAAAGAAATAGGACCTCTTTATGTGTAAAATTAGAGATATAGTGCCCAATAGTCCTTAAGGCCTTGAAAATATAAAACCTACAGAAAGAGAGTAAAACCCAAGGTAGCTCCATTCTAAATATGTAAAATATATGTTTTACTACCCTAGATTTCACACATAAATTTGCTCATTAGGTCGCAACATGAACGCCAGTTTAGCTAAATGGGCTTATCGAGTGTGGGCATAGTACGGTTAATAATGGGGTCGGTTGGTCTCGGGCTTTAATCGGGTTACCATAAATGGGCCTTAACCGGGATATAAACCTATTTAACTTTAAATGGGCTTTAAATGGGTCCTCTTTAAAATTTGTCTCTTAAATGTGCTTGAAGAGAATAGCATTAAAATGAGGCAAAGATGAGCATAACAAAGAAAAAGATCACATAATTAAAATGGATTAAAGCAAAGATGGGAAAAGTAACTAAATTATCAAGGTACTCGATCTTTAACCCATGAAACTCAAATTAATTAAACTATGCCTACATAACCCAAGTTTAGTAAATTCAAATCAATTAAACTACGTATAAAAAATATGAATTTTCATATAACAATTACCACCATCTCAATTGTACATATCACATAGTCTTAGCATTAAATACAAATAGTATTAAAAAAATTAAAAAAAATACAACTATTATTAAAGGCGTCGGGCTAGGTCAGGCTAAAGGAGTTGGTTCAAATTGGGCTTGTAAATGTGTATGGCTGATCGGGAGCCCATCGGGCTAGGTGGCTGCACCGTGTACTACCTGTTTATAACCTGACACGTTTATTAATCGGGTCAGTCTAGGTCGGGCCATAAACATGTTGGGTTTGGTCAGGCCTACCAGTGTGGGCTTGGAATTGACACCCCTACCTCCAGCAATGTTGACAAGCTAACAGGAGCAAGTGGGATCACTTCTCCTCTTTTGGCATTCCACTGCTGCCAACCAAGCTAGCATTGGCCTTCATTGTCTTGTACTCTTACCTGTCCACAGGTAAAGGTATACAAGTTAAGTTAGAGGGTATTACATTTCCCTCCTCCTTACAAAAATTTCATGAGGCATACCTGGTAATCTAAACAATTATAGATATCACTCTTTTACTTCCTCTTCTCTTTCCCAATAGGCTTCTTGCTCTGGGTGGTTCTTCCATTTAATCTTCACATAAGTTATAGTACGATTCCGAAGTTGGCATTACACTATATAAGGGGAGAAGTGAACTCATTTCTCACTTCTCACCTAAAACCAATGTGGGAAAGGGAGAGAAGAGAGGAAAAAAGGAAGAAGAAGAATGAAGGGAAGCTTGGGGAACCACGGCTACACGCACACTTCCCAGTTTCTACCAAAGGTAGGTGCTACCTTCCCTGAACCCTCTTTCCCTTCATTTGTGTTTTTGGAATTTGAGCAGAGTAGGGAATAAATGTGTTGGAGGGGTGAGCCTCGACCCTGGCACTTTTCAAAGGTCCAAAGAGTGTGCATCGTACTCCATGTGTTTGTCGAGCTCAAACCAAGCTAGTTGAGCTCCGGTAGCATTTTTTACCAAATAGAGAGTTAGGGTTTCAATCGTTCGGTTGCCATATCTTCCAAATGGCTCCGTGGAAATTTAATTTCTTCAGCTTAAATGAGAGGTGGAAAGACCCCCTACAAACTCCATGGAACAAATCCCGTAAATCAGAGCCAAACCGACAAACCCCAAAATGGTGGCACATTTTTGGGGTTACCACCAGAAACAGCCACTGGAAACATAAAGGGTGAATCCAGTGGGGTGTTTTCCGGTGAACCAAGAGCTCTTAATGAGCCTCTACCTAGGCCATCGGAAACAACAAACATGTTTCCGGTGACTTAGGTCTTGTTTTTGATAACTTGTTTCCGGTGACATATCCAGTACTGTCAACATTGATTGTACTCGTACCTTCTGGGTAGACCTTGTGGGTTCCCCTCCAACATTTCCCACACTCGTTGATGCCCACTTACCCTTGTACCTAGGACAGAGATAAGCATAGAATGGTGAGTCCTAATATGGTTTGATATCAAGTTACAAACTTGGAATCTCTCCCGTCCGACCGACAACTGAGGTGAGTGGAGGTTGACTTTAATCTTTGGAGCGTTTTAATATTTTAGAATTGTGTACATGATACAAAATCCATTGTTGATCTTGTAACTTCTTAAATGATTATGAGAATTGTATAACATGTTGTGAAGTATTTGAATTGTATAATATTTGAATTTGGAATTAGATATATGTTGTGAAATGTGTGACGGGATCCGGTGTGGCCAAGGTGGTTCTGGCACCGTGATCGTTGTGTGGATGTTTGCATCATGAATTGGGTGTGCATTAGAATTAGCTATAGTCGTGGATGCACTTTGTGGCCAATGGTAATTCTGGTATCATATATTCCATGGCTATACTTGGATATGGGTGTGCTTTGTGGTCGATGGTAATCTTGGTATTGCGTATCCCAAACTTAATTGCTTGCAGATAGGCTTTGGACATGGATGCACTGTGGCCGATGGTTGATTTCGGTATCATATTCCATACAACCTGTATCATTATGTAAGGCAGGTAGTATATTGTGCTTAGGTTACGTCCCCTATGCTATGCCCCCTTGCCAAAAGGGGTAAGTGTTGGATAATCCAACTGTGGTATGCTCGATGAACCTTTTCAGACTGCCACTTTCGCGGTATGATGTGATTGTTGTCAGAGGTAGAAACTAGTTCAGTGAGGCCGATGGTAATTCTAATGCCATGACTGCTAGGAGAGTGTTATCAGGGATTTCCTGGGTGACCGATGGTCACATTCTGAGACTTGCAGGCTCCTAATCATGACTAGATTTGTATTGTTGGGTGAGTGATGTGTGAGTTCCAGGACCAGGGATACAACCTAATGCGTTGTAGTAGCATGAGCCTGACTTAGTTGTATATTAGATGGTTTAAAATAAAATGAATTGCATCACACGCATTATGGACTATATGTTTATATTTGCATTCATTCGCATCATGAACTATATTTATATGCTTACATGAACCCCACCCCTCACTGAGCTAGTTGATCTCACCCCACGTATATGTTGCTTTTTAGATGACGATGTAGGTGCAGTAGTGCCGATGGGTAGTGACGCTTCTTCCTCCGTGCCCAAGTACGAAGCTGGTGACTGGTGGATACTAGAGGTTGAGGAGCACAACCCTGACTGTGCCTGTGACACCTGTGCGTACGCGACACCGTGAGTCGGGTGGTTGTCTACTATCATTTTGATACCATACTATTGATTGGTATTATTTTGGAGTTATTATACATATGTCATGAATAGATGTGAATAGAATAACTCTCGTTATGTAATACTAACATTAGATGTTATCCCCACTAATTTTATGATTCTGCTATATTATACTCTGATTCCGCTACAATTATTTATTTTGTTCGGTATTGTGTGATTGTGGTGGTTAAGGTACTTCTATTAGAGATCCTGGTATGTAATACGGGTAAGCGTCGTACTCACACCGCTGGTATATTAGTACTAGAAGTGGGGTGTGACACTTTAAGTGCCACAAAAGGCCTAGATTCCCAGGAAAAGAGAAGCAAGCAATCAAGGTTAATCCTGTCTGAGTCAAGAATCTTCATTGGAGCCATCATAGCATCAACCGGGGTCTGTTCCCTCTTGACCCGAAACAAGGGTCAATATCAGGTATAACTTCCTAACAGAGTAGTCATAATGTAGATCCTTCATTAAAATAACATGTGTATAGTATTGTAAATTAAATACATTGTCATGCATGTGGATTAGGACATAAAAGGGGAATATTCAAAATTTAGCATCTAATAGGAAGACCGGTTCAACCGGGTGAAGTGGGTGCCTAAGATCTTCGTAACTTCATAACTTAGCTCTTACCCTAATCTCTAGACCAGACCCAGTTAATCTTGGATCTGTTCTTATGGAACGGGCCCATGCCCCCGGTTCTAAGCCCTAATCCTAGGTGACAACTCCAATTGTTTATTATTGTTATTTTTAGAAGATACCCAAGGGGGATAGCCCGCAAAATAGACCTCCACGTGTCTTTGAGTGAGGATGCGGCGGCCCAAGGCCCATGGATGTGTGCGGCCGTTGATCTCCCCTCACAACAGGCATTAGGGCACAGCTGAGGGCTGCAGCCCATGGTAGGCAATAGAGGATATCTTAGATGTAATGTTCAATATATGCCTCAACAAGGCATGGGCCTGTGAGCATAACCAGATGAAGTTCAGCCCATAAAAAATCTAATATTTACGAAGCATTATAGACATGTATTCAAAATAGACCCAAGAACCAAAATAAATCCTCCATGAATCCAAATAAAGGAGGAAAACACGCATAAGAAACAGAGATAAATAGTCAGAAGATATGAGAAAAAAAAAAAAAAAAAAAAGTGAAAATAGATCTAATCTTATACCAAAAGAAAATCTATTGTAAATTACAAGAATTCAATGTTCGTGTGCTTTTTTCTTTTTCTATGTTTTCCCAACATTGCTTGCATCAACAAGAAAATCTATAATCAAATAAAAACAGATAAAAGTAAAAATGACATGCAATCCAACCCATTGTATATATACTCCTGGCCCAACCTTCTCAGACATAACATCCCATGTATATATATATATATATAGAGAGAGAGAGAGAGAGAGGTCATGCGAGGAAGTTGTTGAAGAGGGCTTGGAACTTCTCCATTTCCTTGAAGGGAAGCGCCACCAAAATGTTAACTCCATCACCACTGTCAGTCTCTTCAATGTCTGGAAAGAAAACAATAATGTTCTTTCTGTGCCGCACCACAGGACAACTGTACTTGGGCCTTCCCCAAGGGTACTCCACTCTAGAAAATCCTAATTTCCACCATGATGAAATGAGGAGATCACCATGTGGGAACCTCTTACTCACTTCTCCACAGTCAATAATAGACCTAATGTACTCATCAGTCATTCTTGCGGCTCCCTCTGAGACCATCTCCACTATGCTAGGGAATGAAGCACCTTTGAGTTCACCTACGGTTGCCCTAGCATATGTGACTACGACACCATTTCCAGCATAAGATGGAGGAAGTGGAGGACTAAGTCTCGACCGGATATCAACCGCATAAAGGAGAGTGGAAGTCTTCTTTTCTTGGTCTCCTCCAATGTCCCCTGCAAAGACAAAAAATGGAGTAGGTCAAATTCAAGATCCTCTTGGGGCACGTTTGATTTTGTTTCTACTGTTTCTGTGTTTAGAAACAGTAGAAACGGTTTTTTTTTTTCTGTTTCTTTGCTAAGAAACAATTTTTTGAATTACGAAAATGTATTTGATTTTTCTATTTCCCGAAACATCTTCAACAGTGTAGTCGGGTTCAAGACAAGAGTAAAAGCACGACGTTGTAAGTATGCAGCTCACGAGTGAGGCATGACATTGGAGTTGCAGGTATGCATCATGGAGATGAGGTTCAGAAGGATGAAAGTAGTCTGGAACTGTGAGCTTCACACAACCAGGTTGGAGTTACCGCTTCTGAATAGCGAGAAGTTTCAACAATGGGTTGGGGTTGGGGTAGGTAAAGTGAAGTATTGGGTTTTTTTACAATTTTTGTCACTCCCATTTATTTTTAGAAATAAAAAAATAAGTCTAACTTGTTTCTCCATTCCTGTTTCTAGACACAAAAATAGACATAAATTTCTATTTCTATTTCAAAAAACAAGTGAAACAAAATAGAAAAAAGCGAATAGATTTTAGGGTGTTTTCTGTTGTTGAGCACTGAAAAACGGGAAAACACGTTTTTGAAAACAAAATCAAACGGGCCCTTAGTCCTTCTTATTTCTGTGTCAATTTAGAATCGAAATCAAAATGTAGAAACCAAAACCAGCCGTTGAAAATTGAACTGAATTGAACCATAATAAACCAGTTCGATTTTCGTCTCAAAACTTGGAATCTTAGTTCGGTTTGATTTTGATTTCATGATTAAAATCATTGAACAAAACCGAATAAGAAACCAGATAAAATTATATGTATATATATATATATTTTTTTTACTACCACCAATATGCATGTATCATAAATTCTTTTCATGTTTAATAGTTGAAAAATGTTTGATAGATCATGACCCTAACAAATAAGGTTTTATTTTTTTATTATTTTTTATTATTATTATATATATATATATATAAATGTTATCCCAAATACCTAAAATAATACCTCAACTTAATATGAAACCTAACTAAAACCAAACAAGGAGAAGAATACTAAATCAAATAAAAATCGGAACCTAATTAAATTGAATTGGTTCGATTTTAATTTCTAAAATGTGTTCCATAACCGATTAGATTCAATTTTGATATATGAAATTTGTATCTTGAACAGAACCAAATAACTGAAAGTTTATATTTCTTTCATGGGTTTAATGCCTTACCTGCAAGGGCCCTGCAACGCCATACATGGGCTGTTACAACATTGAAGCTGCTGATGCTGATACGGGTGCTAGTACCATTGTTGTTTGATCCACCAAGCTTAGCTTTCTCCTTTAGGCCTGAAATGTCATCAGGCCTTAGCCGGAAAACCTTGAACTCAAGGTCCTCAGCTATGGCTTCAAATAGTGTGGTGGCATAAGACTCTTCTCCTTGTGGGGGAATTTCAAACTTTACTAGCTCAGGATGGGGGAACATGACACGTGGTGGAGATCTAGCGGTTAAAAGTTGACGATTATTGCATGGAGTAATAGCTAGGGCTTTGTCAGCAGCAAGAGAAGCAAGATTTTCTAAGAAGTGTTTGAAGCTGATGCCATCAAATGTTACATGATTGGTGGATATACCCAGTGCGAGTCCGCCGCATTTGAAGGATGTTACCTACCAAAACAAAACCCTTTACATTAGTAGTTGTTAAATCTTAATTTATGCAAAATCAAGCCTAGTCTTATTTTATTTTATTTTATCTTTGATTATTTTTATTGAACTACTCTTCAAGCGGACTGGATTCATAAAAAAGTAAAGCTTCTCAACATAAACATGCTGCTTAACTTGGTCACGTTACATCAGTAAATTCATCTGACCTCTCAAATTTTGGAGACTTATTTTTACTATAGTTCAACAATTTTGTATATTAAAAGAAAAAAAAATAGAGGATTAATATTCAGGTATTCCTAGACCGGAAAATAAAAAATCTCAACTTTGAATTACTTCTCCATGGCCATCAACAACGAAACAATCCAAAAAAAAACTATATGGGAGACCTATTCAATCTATAGAATCATGGTGCAGAACAAATGGGTTACAAAATTTCAGACCCAATATTAGGTCTCAACACTAGTTCAGCCCATCTGAGTTAATTGATCGATTAACGAGTTGTGCCTATGATTCAATCACTGAATAGCCTGAATATTTTACTAAAAAATAAAAAAGAATAGCCCTCAATACTGAAGTAGCAGACTTAAAACTATGGATCAACTTAATGCTTAGGAGACCTTAAGCCAACTCAAAATAAACGATCCAATGTGTGCATATATATATATATAATATTGAAGAGTATTTTAAAAAAATATTAAATTTATAAAAATATTTATAAATTAAAGAAAAAATAAATTACTCCTTTTTTTTTTTTGGACTATGAATTCAGATAATAAGAAAGTTTTAACAACCTGAGTAACTGTAAAAATTTTCCCTAACACAGACTGGTTGCCACTTGCCAAGGCACATCCCGTAGCAAGGATGGACTCATTGAATGGACGGTGACGGTGACCAACCGTGTAAAGTGGAGCATTAAATGGGATGAAGCCAAGCAACTGCCCACTGCAAATTTAGGTAAATAAATTCACGGGGACATGTAGATGTTTAAGTCAACTGTGGTAGGATTGTAGGAATCCATCCACTGGCACAAGATATTGATGATTAAGAGATGGTTGAGATCGGGTCCCAGGTTTTAAATATCCCTAGAATCCCGGACTGCTCCACTTCAACATACAGGGCGGCCGATCTTTATGATGACAACATAAAAAGTGATGCCATATGGGGAACACTTTAATGTCATATGGGGAACACTTTGATGTCACAACCGAAAGTGAAATTATGTATTCAAAATTATTTAGGTGAACATTGAGGTATGGTACCTTCCATATGACAGATGGATGACACCTAGCTATCTATTTAACTTTTCATCCAGTGAGAAATGGTTTACCAAATGAGCATAAAGTCTTATAAATGCTTTTGAAAAATGTTTCATGAATTACAAAGATGTCATTCTACCATCTTGAAGTATAATAGTTATTTTTATTTTTCTTTGAACTCATTTAAAGGAAATAACCTCCAGAAGTGAACATAAGATAAAATGAAAAATAAATAAATAAATATATGTCGAATTATTTCTTGAATTTTGATGCTCTAGAGCAGGAATTAAATCTTGGGAATTAGATCGGTATCCATGTCTGACAATATTGATCTACATCAGTCAGTATCAGCCTAAATCTTTTGATTTATCCTTGCTTTTCATAAAATAATTATGATTTTACCCTTGGTTCAATATTAATACTGATGCAAAATCAGCTCAATATCAGTATCGTTCTTAGACAGTACAAATACTACTCGGCCAACCCAATATCATTTGTTAGAACCTAGGTCTAGAGATAAAATAAAGAATATATATATATATATATAATATTTGTCCTTACACTTATCTCATCTTTTGTACTCGGCTTGATTTGTTTTTCCCTTTGCTTTACTTACACTTTTTTTTTTTTTTTTTTTTTTATTTCTTTCACTCAATTATTGAGAGCCAAAAAGATATAAATGAAGAAAATTTATTTTAAAAAATAAAAATTTCCCATTTAGTTTTACTATGTGTGTTTTAAATTTTTTTTTCCTCTCTACTCTGAAGAAATGCTATAAACACTAATTAATACATAAATTTTGATATAAACAATACCTTACAGTGTCGCAAGCATGGTTTTGAAAATTGGATCAGATTGTTCAGGATCATCTAGATAGGATTGATTTTTGCCAAGACTGATCCATGCCGATATGATTATATATATATATATATATGGGTAAATCCGTCTTATTGAATCTGATTCGGATCGATATTGTTGAGACTAATCTTACGACTGATCCCAAGTTTTAAAACCTTGATACCAAATTGGTCCCAACCATGCAAATCTATAGACAGTTATAAATGGAACGTAATTTGAAATTTATTCCATTTGTTTTTTACCTGAAGAAAACAAAGGGGCTGGTTATGTGGCTCCAAGTTATCCGAACTCCCCATAATCAGCTGCTCAAAAGCTGGGTTAGGATACACCAAGTCTCCGATATCAGCCAATGACACTTCACTCCTGGCCACTTTAAAGCCAGCTCCGGCAGCATTGCAGTCAATCACCAGACGACCCTTATGGGGGTCCAACCTCAACCTTCCGGCCAAGAAATCATATGGAATAAGAGCTTTTTGAAAGGCGGCCTTGATTTTCTCGGCAACAACTTCCGGTGGGAAATCGGGGTTGGCCGGAAAGAAATGGATAGTCTCTACATTGAAATTGAGAACTTGATCTATGTTTGAAAGGAACAAAGACCTACTCTCAGTTTCTTCTAATGGAAAGACTGTGGAAGAACATTGTAGGGTGACCTTAAGGTCTTGAGTGAGAGATGGAAGTTCTTGGAAGCGTGTTCCCATGGGTGCTGATGAGAAGTCCTAATTTTAAGGTGAAACCTCTTCGGATTTATATGAGTTAGAAAGTTGTGGAGACAATGAAGGAGTGGTTGAGTCGTTTAATGGATAAACGTGGTTACATTTAAAAGAGAGGAAAATGTGGGGCTCTAGAAAGGCAGAGGCTCGTTTCTTCTCAAATCAAGAAAGGCACATAGTCATTCCTAGGGGTGTAAGTTTGGCCCTGACGGCTCCAACCCGCCCTAGTTTACCCTGAGTCCAAATAGGGCCTTGGCTAAGTTTTCTAACTTTGGGGGCAAACTAGGATTGAAATCACTAACCCTGGGGTAGGGTTGGATCGGGCTTGGGTTGAGGCCTAGACCCAACCTGGTCCTAATTTCAACATGATTTATATGATATAATTTAGGGCTATCATCCTATCCTTTTATTCAAAATAATGAAATTTCGATCATTGATTCTTATGGTCATCAAGGTTAGCCCAACCTTGACAAAAATCAAGGTCAATTAGGGCCAACCGGCCCAACCCTGCCTAATTAGGGTCAATTAGGGTCAGCTGGGTTGGCACAAACCCGATGGGGTTGGGTTAGGCCTGGGTTGAATTTTGGGGACGTAGTGTTGGGCTAGCGTTATAAGAAACATGGCCTAACCCGACCCTATTTCACCCCTACTCTTTACCGTTGAGGTACCATCATGGTATCGAGTTCGGATCAGCTGCATGTATGATGAGAGCAATTACTCTGCCCATACGTTGTACTGTTGCCATGTGTCCTCTCTATAACCATTTACTTCCTCTTCCCATCAGACCTACACCATTTAACCTGACCGAGCCCGACCTGCTAAGCCCTGCCTGAACCTGCCCGATTAATAAACATGACGGGCTTGAGCCTGGCGCATTTATTAAACAGGAGTTTACGGTGCAGCCCTCAAGCCATAGGGTGCTTGACTGGCACGACCAATTACATCCCCCAAAAGTCGCCACCCGGCACAGTAATCAAGGACAGTTCATTCCTCACTCTTGATTAGTCAAAAAAAAAAAAAAAAAAAACTTGATACAACAGTTGTAAAGGTTTGGTTGTGTCAGTAGCTAATGAGTAATGCTTTGAAAATTGTCTCTATCATTTGTTTCTGATGGTTACAAAAAAAAAAAAAAATTGGATTTTTTGGATGTGACATTAAGAAAATGGGGTTTGGACACAAACATTGAGGCACCAAGATTGCTGGAACTTATGAATATGTTGGATGTATGAAGCTACATCATCACTTACTTTGATAGGGGTCTCAATACTGGAATGTTGATCTCCATGTATTTCGGTTTGGGACCATTGAGGTTTTCCCAACTCTGGAAGAATTTTGGGCCTGCATGCTCTTTCCACCTTAAGGCAGATTGATTCAGCCATCTTTGAAGAATGACTACTTTGAAGATGTCCAAAGCTTCTATGGATGGGGAAAGGAAAAAACAAAGCAGTTCATTAGATATGGGAAGAATGACATTTTAAATGTGGCTAAAATCTTCACCAAGTACTTGTCATTAGGAAGAGCCCATAGGTAGAGATCGTAGGATGCTTATCCAGTTTGCATGTTGGCTTGCTACGGTCTTCATAGGGGCACGACCCGTCCTTTTGGAAATAGGTTAAAAGTGTCATTCCCCACTTGATTATGCGATGAGGAGATGTTTGGATTTTAGCGTTATACCAATTATTCTAATGAAGATTTGAGTTGTGGAATTAATCGTGCCTTAAAATTCAAATTCATAAACAAGAAAAAACAAAAAAATGATGGATAGGGTGAGGGAAAAAAAAAACACAACATCTATGTCTTGCAAGAATAATAGCAACAAATCACTAAGGAACAACATCCTCATTTGTGTCATACTCGAAGCCATCCATGGAAAACATCAACGAAGCATCAGGCATCGATTACAAGTTCACCATTCGTGCGGTGAGATCCTCAATATGTGCAGCCTGACTGACCATTTTCTCCCTCTGAGAGATAATGTCATCCCTCTGAGAAGCAATCCACCCATCCTGGGAAGCACAAAAGATGGTCAAAGTAAGGAGTAATAATAAAAGAGAATCAAAGGAAAAAAAAACTCTCTCTCACTCAAAGATTCAAAACTCAAAATTCAAAATTCAAAATTCAAAATTCAAAATTCAAAATTCAAAATTCAAAATCCAAATCTCAAAATTCAAATTCAAGTCAAGATTCAAATCAAATTCAAAGTTCCAAATTCAATTCAAGAATCAAATCTCAAAGATCAAAGATCAAAAAGTCAAGAATCAAATCTCAAGATCAAATTTTAAGAATTAAGTTTCCAAAATCCAAAAAATTAAAAAGATCAAAAATCCAAGAATCCAAAAATAAAAAATCCAAGAGTAAAAAAATTAAAAATCGAAAGATAAAAAATCAATAATCAATAATAAAATCTCAATTTTCAAAAATCAAAAGTCATAGGTCAAAAATCAAAATCCAAATCAAGAAGCAAAATTCCAAAATCAAGAATCAAGAATCAAGAACTAAGTCAAGAATCAAATCTCACGATCAAAGATCAAAGGTCAAAAGTCAAAGATTAAATTGTTACACCGGCCCCAGAGACATGCAATCATTTGCATTGGTACTAAGGGGTCTAGATTCATTATATACCTAAATCAAGATCAAGATACCCGATCCCATTGTCCTAGCGTCTTAAGACCATTTACTTAGACTGGTTCGAAAGACCTAGTTTAAGGAGACAATAATTACTCAGACTGATTTGAAAGACCTAGTCTAAGGAGAGAAGAATTGCTTAGACTAGTTCGAAAACCTTAGTTTAAGGAGACAAGAATTACTTAGACTGGTTCGAGAAAGCTAGCCTAGGGAGATATTGCCTAGACTAATTCGAAAGACCTAGTCTAAGGAGACAAGAATTGCTTAGACTGGTTCGAAAGACCTAGTCTAAGGAGACAAGAATTGCTTAGATTGATTCGAAAGACCTAGTCTAAGGAGACAAGAATTGCTTAGACTAGTCCGAAAGACCTAATCAAAGGAGACAAGAATTGTTTAGACTGGTTTGAAAGACCTAGTCTAAGGAGATGAGAATTGCCTAGACTGGTTCGAAAGACCTAGCCTAGGGAGACAAGAATTGCCTAGACTGGTGTGAAAGACCTAGTCTAGGGAGACAAGATTGCCTAGAATGGTTCAAAAGACCTAGTCTAGGGAGACAATATTGCCTAGACTGGTTCGAAAGACCTAGCCTAAGGAAACAAGAATAGAATCAAGTACTGACATTTTTCGCAGGAATGGTGCAAATCCCTACAACCAATGGCCCAAGAATTGTATGAAAAAGGATTGCAAAACCAAGTACTAATGTCTTTTGCAGGATTGAAAGGGCTCAAATTTCGTTCCTATGATTGACAGTCCAGGTAAGATCGTAAACTTTGAGTATTTAAGAGATATTGCCTATTGCATTTTCACCTCTGTCATCATTGAGCAAGATGACGATAGTACATGCTCCGGGTGACAAAATGTGGTCGTTCTTTTCTTTGTCCTTCAGCTGTGGCATAGGCCCTGGCCAAAGAGGGGCATTCTGTAGACATCCAATTTTGTCACCCTCCCCTGGCTATGATGACTCACAAATTATGGACATGGCCTTTCACTTTCGATCAATAGAGATGACAATTGACCTCTCATATATGAAGGAATCCGATCTAAAGTGACCATACAGATGGAAAGTGCTTGGAATCACGATTCCAACGATATATGGTGAGTCAAAAAATGATTGACGGATCTCTCGCAATCATCACAGGAATATAGAACCCATGCACACCTATGCACACACCCATACACACCAGCACACTCATGCCCTATGGCCCCTCACCCTTGCCCAATGGCCTTGCACCCCTCCCCATGGCCCAGCACCCCAGCCAGTGGCCCAGCACACCCACGCAACCCCGCACACCCATGTAGCCCCACACCCTTCCCGTGGCCCGCGACCTTACCCATGCAACCCTGCGCCCCATAGCCCTGCCGCCCTGCACCAACACCTTGTGGCCCCGCCAAGTCTGCCTGCGGCCCTGCATCAAGTGTGAATTTTTGGCTAAAAAACCTTCACTCTCCGCTTGCGTACCCCGCTCCCCTACTAGCGTACCCTACACCACTGCACCCCATTGGCCAAAAAAATCATCTTTTTCACCCCATTGGTCCAAGAAACCTATAAATACCCCCCAACTTGAAGGACATAGTTGCTACACTTGAGCCACTTGGTGAGCACCCTTGTTTGAGACACCCTGCCTTTCTCTCGTTCACCTTCGAAGTTCTTCCCAATTCCTTCGAAGTTCATCAGAGTTCTTTGAAATTCTTCGAAGATCTTTGAAGTTCTTCGAAGTTCTTCCCAAGCCTCCTAAGCCCTCCTATGGCCTATCCCTAGCAAAAGCTCTGCCGGAGTGCCACCTCAGCCTAAGCCCTCTTGTAGCCTATCCCTAGCAAAAGCTCTGCCTTAGTGCCACCTCAGCCTAAAGCCTTCTACAACCTATCCCTAGCAAAATCTTTGCTGGAGCACCTTAGTCTAAGCCCAAAAGTGGCCTTCCCTAGCCGAAGCTCTTCCAAAATCCAAATTCAGAAGTAGCCCCTCTCTAGCGGAAGCTCTGCCAGAGTGACACTTCAGCCTAAGCCCGAAAGTAGCATTCCCTAGCCGAAGCTCTGCCAAAATTCAAATCCAGAAGTAGCCCCTCCCTAGTGAAAGCTCTACTAGAGTGACACCTCAGCCTAAGCCCGAAAGTAGCCTTCCCTAGCCAAAGCTCTACCGAAACCCAAATCCGAAAGAAACCTTTCCTAGCTGAAACTCTATCTGAATATTACCATAGTCAGCATCTCTCGAGAAAGGAAGTTGGAGATCAAGACCATCTTCCCCTGAGCCAGAGAATCTACAAAAAAGTTTCTACCCGCACTGACCAGGGGTCCACTCCTCTTGACCTGAAATAGGGGTCAAGCTCAAGTATAATTTCTCACCTGAATTAGCACAATGTAGACCTTTTATTGACCTTGTTTTAGTGTACATAAATAATTAAATTCGGTTAATGTATATATATGTGATAACTTACCCTTGCATGCGGTATAAGAATAATTTTAGAAAATATTCGTTCTTAAGCATCTAGTAGGAAGACCGGTTGAATCAGGTAGATTGGTCCTTAACACCTTCCCAAATCTACAACCTGACATGTACCTATTCTCTGGACCAGACCAACTTCCGTACCCTTTTCTTAAGAATTGGGCCCACCTCCAAGTTCTAGGCCCATAATCCTAGGTGGTGACTCCAAATCCTTTTTGCATGATCCCAATCCCCATATTAGACCATCATCAAATACTCATCTCAATGACGACCCCCACACTCCTGCGAAATAGGCCCCCACATACCTCCGACGATGGTATGACGGTGCGGGGCCCACAGAAGCATAATGATACGACCCTCCCCAAGAAAGAGAAAGAGAGGAGAGAGGGCCGAAGGCAAGCCTTTTTTCTCGGCCTCTACCCTCACATATGTTCAATGAACCTTTCTAGAATATCACACCCAAGTTACAATGTGATTGTTGTCGAAGGCGGGAATTAGTCCGATATGGCCAATCGGTACTGTGACTACTAGGAGGGGTTATTACCGGTGTTTTTGATGACCGATGGTCGCATTCTAGGACCAGTAGGCTCCTAATCATGACTATGGTTTGTATCACTGGGTGATCGATGTGTGAGTTCTGGGACTAGGGATATAATCTAATGTGTCGTAGTAGCATTAACCCGATTTAGTTGTATGTTAGGTGGTTTAATAATCAAATAAATTGCTTCATTCGCATCATGGACTGTGCTTAATTCTGTACTCATGTCATCATGGATTATTATGTATGTGATTGTTTGTGCATGGACCCCACCACTCACTGAGCTAGTTGGAAGCTCACCCCACGTATATGTTACTTTTTAGATAATGATGCAAGTACTATAGTACCATTGGGGTGCAACTCTACTCCCTCTGGACCTATGTATAGAGTGACCAACTGGTGGATGCCAGAGGCTTAAGAGCACGACTAGGACTATGCCTGTGACACCTGTGCCTATTCGGCACCTTGAGAGGCTCAATGTCTTTTTGTTATTTTGATACCAAACTGTTTTATGGTATTCTTATTTGGATTTTGATCTGTAAGTTATGGATATGAAATTGAATAACTCGGTTAAGGATATATATTAACATTAGATATTCCCCACTTCAATTATATTCCACTATATTATATACTCTGATTCGACTACAATTGTTCTTGTGGTTCGGCATTTTGTAGTTGTGAATGTCAAGATACTGCTATCAGAGATCTTGGTAGAGGTGTAAGATGGGTAAGCATCTTACTCACACCTTGGTATCTCATAATGAGATTGGGGTGTGATAGCTTGGTATCAGAGCGAGATGCTCTGCCTTAACTCATAACCTACCCGAACCTTGATTTCTTGGGGATTAGGATTAAAATAAAAATTTTAAGACAACTAATAATAGAAATGCACAACTAGGAGACAAGTATAGGTGTGAAAGCTATTTCATTATATAAGAATTTGAGTACATAAGCTTACACAAATTTTCTAAAATAAAATACCAGAAAGCAAGGAAATACTAAACTAGCCTGAATCTCTAGGAATTTAAAATTAGACATAAGCAAATAACAGAAATAAAAGTGCATGCTAAAAACCTAGAACATCACAACTGAAAGTAAAGTCGGTGGTGCCGAAAAGCATAAAATAGGGAAATTCTAAAACTACTGTGGCACCATGGGCTACTACTCTTGCTGCTCAGCTCGATTATGCTCTTGGTCCTAACCCTGGCCTTGGTTCTGACTCTGACCCTATGCTCTAGACCTTGGCATAGGAAGTTCAAAGTATAGGACCATCTCCTGCATCTGTTGCTCATGGTGGCAACTCGACCATCAAGGAGACAGTAGCTCCTATCCACACTCTCCAAGCTGTTGTCCATCCTCCTTAAGATGTTGTTGGTGGTATCCAGACAGGCCACCACATCATTCAGCTCATAAGGCCTCGAGCCCCTAGAGCCCTTGGAAGAAGAAGCCACTGTTGTAATACCCCGCTTCTTAAAACCCGGTCTGATTTCGCGATTTGAACCGGTTTAACCATGCAGGAACCGAGCCAGAGGATATTAGAGCGGGCTCCTTATGGGCTATGATGGCGGGTACAACCGGCGGGTATAACCGGTGGGTACCTACCCGCCGGTCATAACCGGTGGGTATAACCGGTGGGTAGACAGCCCACCTGTCTTACCCACCTGTTTGGCCCCGAAGGTGATCCTTAGGTCCGATTGAACCCAAATCGGACGTGTGACCTTCTTTCGACGTTCTAAACACGATTTTGACATCGGATTTCATTAATTTTGATTCTAAAATGGTGAAGCACTAACCCCGCTCAATTATGTTAGGTTCACCAAATCCAACCCGAT
>NC_056570.1:7609713-7641110 GCF_013358625.1 Macadamia integrifolia
GAACTATATCTAATCTAGTCATGTCATCATGAATATGCTATATAGATTAGTCATTCCACTCATTGATGTGCATATATGCTATGTTACTTTTCAAATGCAAATTGAATGAGATTTGAATGTGGACATCATGGTGCATAATGCATTGATAGACTAGATGCCGTAGTCGGCTTGGAAACGAATGCATTGGTGGCCCGTGGAATGGGACACGGAGGCACTATGCAGTCGTACTATTGTCATATAGGAGCATGCGGTATTAGGATTCTCACCATCCCGTGCTACCACCCTTCCCAACAGGGGTTAAGGTGTTGGGTTGCCATTTGGGGGAAAGCAGGGGTCGCGGTTGTCGGACACTGTGGCGGTTAGGCATTACGCCCGGCGAGTCATGAAGGACAGTCGGCAACCCCGGTGGTACATTCAAGAGGGCCAATCGTACTGCTTTTAAATTGCTGGAGTCAGCACCTTTATTTTCAGTCATTTACATTTCTGTTGAGAGCCGGTGGACGGCATTGTCTTTACTTTTCCGAGTACTCACGGTGGGCCTTCTCCGACAGCCCTATGGGCGTATCGCGGGAGGGAGTTCGCGGCTCGTACCCGGAGTATACGCGCACTGTGGTTGTAGTAGCACTTAAACCAAAGACTTAGTAATGTTGCTTAGGTGGATGTGAATTAAAATGTATAGCATGGCATGTAGTGCATATGATGTGTTGTGATGTGTGGACTGTTGTGTGTGGTCCACCTCTCTACTTACTGGGCTAGTGAGCTCATTCCACGTGTACACCCCCTTTTTAGATGATTTTGCAGGTCATACATCTGAGGAGCATGGGGTGGGTCCCACAGTCGAGTTTCCTGAAGAGGACTGGTGGACCCCTGAGGAGTTTGAGCACGGCGTAGACTGCTCGTGTGAGAGCTGTGCTGCAGGACAGCAGTTCTGAGACCGAGCTGAGCTCCACCCTGGAGGCCGTGCTGAGCTCCACTTCTGAGGCCGAGCTGAGCTCTTCTATGTGATGCCGAGCTGGGCACAACCCTTGATGCCGAGCTGAGCTCCAGCCTTGATACCGAGCCGAGCTGTGTACTCTGATGATTTTGATGATTTCCTGTATATACTTGATATTTGAACTTTATTCTTTTTGTGTATATATCATGCCTTCGGGCCCAAATGTATATAATTATTGTATCACCATTTGGGTATCAAGTATATGGGAATTATTTACAGGTAAAACTTAGTCTTCCGCTGATCTGATGAATTGATGTTAGTGTGTGTATGCTGTGGTGGAATACAGTATCTGATGATCCTGGCAGGTTTGGGTTAACCGGTGTTAACTCGGTCACCGCTCCGGTTCAGGGTGAATGGGGTGTGACAACTGTAGTCCCCATAGTCCTTGGGGTTGGTGGAGGAAATATCCCTAGAGTAGGTATGTCATGTTGGATAGGGGGATCAACACCCTCCTGACCTTCTTGATTTTCCTCCTGATCCACTTGATCCTTCTTTTGGTCACCACCATTACCACCTCCCTGCTGGTCCTCTTCATCCATGGGTTGTGGCCCTTCTTCCTCATCCTCAATCACATAGTCCATGTTGAAGGTCATCTTCTTCAAGGACTCTTGGTTGAAGTCAATGACATCAACCCCAAGTCTCTCCTCATCCTCCAGTTCCACCCTAAAGTGGCTAAACACCGCAGTTAGTAACTTTCCGTGATAGAGATTCCCGGACCTACAGTCCTTGACCTTCATCACCAAGGCCCACATCAGTAGGTAGGGAAGACGGAGTGGCAACCCCATATAGACACAGTAGGTGAAATACACCTACAATATGGACACCTCATCATAGTGTCCACTTGTCGGGAGGACATTCAGCTGAATCATTCTGCAAACAACTTTGGGGGTAGCATGGTAGCTAATATACGGTGCCACCCAAAGGCCTTATTTGTAAGCATGCGATCCATCACTGCCTAGACGTTGAGATTTTGAAACTAATAGGACAGAGTCTTGGTTGGACAGTAGGCCAACTCCCCCTCACTGGAAATCCTCAAAATCATGGTCAACTATGTCATATTGAAGGAGATATCAATCCCCTTCACCCTTGAGGTGATCCTCATGTCCTCGGTGCCACGGTTCTTGCATCAAAGGTTGCAGTAGAAATAACACACTAGCAGGGGATAGTATATCCTATCCAATTTCAGAATCTGATACCAGCTTAGTTCATCGAACCATTGATGGATTCGGAATCATTGGTAGTCCCTCACATGCACATATTTCACGGGGTCGACATTCCGGTATTTAAAGATTTTCCAACGGTCTTTCTCAACCAAGGAATGAAACCAATAGTGATCATATTGCTCCTCCGCGGGGAGAGCCCATTGTTGTTGAGCAGTGGCACGATGGGGAAGAGCACGGGTCCAGACATGATCACAAGAGATTAGTACCTAAGGTTCTTGAAGTTCAAAACCTAGGTTAGAGAAGAAGAAGAAACCAAAAACTTTGAAAACTAGGTTAAAAGGGATGAGAAACTTTCTAAGAGTGCGTAGACGGCTGCAATCAGTCACGAAATCGGGTGTAAAAGGTGGGAAATGACTGGGGTAAACTTCCTTGGCCATTTCTCCTTCTTCTCCACAGGTTAGAATAGGGTTTTGTGAAAGAATGGGGACCCCCACACCTATTAATAACGTTTCCAATCCACCAGAAACAAGGCCACCAGAAACACTAGAGTAGGATCCGGTGGACTGTTTGCAGTTAAAAAGAAAATTTTAGAAAAATGGCCTCTGCCAAGTCCACCAGAAACAGAACTGTTATTTCCAGTGGAATTGACCCTGTTTCCAGTGAACAGTATAGGATGAGATTTGAATTTTATTTTGATTCCTTAATTAAGTTGTGCACTCCTTTTATGCATGTGCTTGATTTGGTGTCATATGGGCCCCCCTCCTATGCAGTTTAACCCTACCATGCTATTTGTACATGCACATGTGGCTAATAAGAATTCCTCAATAGGAATCATGTCACGATGAAACACCCGATCTCGTTCCCATATGTTGCCTCCGGCTTCCCCTACGCGGAAGCAAGGTAGACCACCTAATGTACTATTGGCCCCACCCATCCTCATGGCCCAAGATGTTGCCCCTATAATAGAAAACATGATGCAAGGAATGGAAGAATGACAAGCCCAATTTATGGCTGGGATCGATGCGCAGATCCAAGTAGCTATGGAAGCTCAAAATGTACCAGCCGCACCCCCTACTCCACAGGTACCAGCCCCAATACCCTCAGGCTCGGCCACCCTACAAACACCCAATGAAGTGTACGGCAGGTACAAGGGCAAATGCAAGGGCAAGTGCAGGGGCAAGTATAAGGACAAGCTCAACTACACATGGAATGGTGGATTTATCTGACTAAGATGATGGAAAAGTTCTAAAGGCTTAGCCCCCCATACTTCTCCAATGTGGGCCAAGATCAACTGTTGCTATCAAGGTGGATTGGAGGTATGGAAAACATTTTTAGGTTGATGGGCTGCACCGACGAGCAAAAGATACTATGTGTGGGCTATCAACTTTAGAACGAGACCGATGCTTGTTGGAGAGCCATTGAGCCCATTCTGAGGGCAGACAACCCAAACCCCACTTGGGAAGATTTTAAAGACATTCTTCGGGAATTACTTTCCCTAGAGCTTCAGAGACAAAAGGGAGAGTGAGTTCTTGCACTTAGTGCAAGGATATCAACTTTAGAACGAGACCGATGCTTGGTGGAGAGCCATTGAGCCCATTCTGAGGGCAGACAACCCAAACCCCACTTGGGAAGATTTTAAAGACATTCTTCGGGAATTACTTTCCCTAGAGCTTCAGAGACAAAAGGGAGAGTGAGTTCTTGCACTTAGTGCAAGGATCCTGTTCAGTACTGGAATATCAGCAATGCTTTGAGGAGCTATTCTACTTTTCTCTTGAGCACATCCAAAGTGATCGGGCCAAGGCCAAGAAGTTCGAGAAGGGGTTGAGGCTAAGAATTAGTTCAACAATGATTGGGTTAAAGCTACAGACTTATGCTGAGGTGGTTCAAGTAGCTAAGTCCATCGAGGACCGGCACAAAGATAACTTCACAGCACAACAAGGGATGGGAAAGAGACCCTTGGGGTAAACTGATTCCAGGGGACCCAACAAGCTTTTCAGAGGCCCTTATATCAACCCAACTCCGATTCAGTTTAGAAAGCTTGATGCAAGCCAAGCCTCCCAGTCTTCCAGATCCGGCTCCTTTCCTTATCCTTGATCGCCCAGGTCTTACCTATAGCTACTTGGGTGATCGACACCTGTTCTAGGCACATCCAAAGTCTATGGTTGATTCTCCAGAAAAATACCCATCAGGCTTCTCTCAGCCCATACCCAATTGTACATCTTGGATCCTCCTCCTTCCCTTCTCTGCCAAACTCTACAATTTTTTTGGAGATGTCACTGTAGACGAAGAACTCGTTGTAAGCTTAGGCGAGCTCTCAGGAGATCAGATGCTACTGGTTGCCCTCCACAATGAGCTCTCTCAGTCTAATCAACAATGGGTTCCAACAAGTTCTCAGACACATCTCCAAGAGAGAAAGAGAGAGAGAGAGAGAGAGTTAGAAGACCCTTTCCAGAGAAACCTTGGACTTCACAATGTCTTTGGTGAGGGTAACCCCACTATAACTGCATCAAAGAGTATAGCTGAAAAGAGAAAAAAAAATAAAGGGAATAAAGTGGAAAATCAAGAATAAATTTTGAAGATCTTGGAAAGTTTTGAACCCATTTGGTTCTGATGCTTAAGATTAGAAGAAACCTAAATTGAGATAGCTAAAGATTTAATGGTGACCCTTTTACTTGTAAATGGGATTCGACATAAGCCAAGGTTAGATCTTTAAAATCCATCAGCAACTCTAAAAATGACTTGGGTGTCACCCTTACAAACCCAAAAAAAAAAAAGAGAAGTAAAGATAAATTAAAGAAGACGATAATATAAGAAGCAATGGAAGAGTAGAGAAAAGGAATCTAAAGCTCTCCTCCAGAAACCAAAATCCATCTCTTCATCTGCTTTTCTCCAAGCTGTGGTGGATCTGGTGTTGGGAGGACTAATGTGAAGAGATAAATCAGATTGTGCAGGGAAAAGCTGTATCATAAGCCTGAGGTAACAGATAGCTTTGAAATCTTTTCAACCCCTTTTTATTTCCTCCCACTCTTTCTTCGACTCAGCTAGCTAACTTCTCTTCCTCCTCTTACCTCACTTGTCTATAGACCAGAAGGGTACTGATCTTAAGAAGTTTCAAAGGTATCAGTGACATGATTTCATTAAAAAATTTAGGGTTTCAGATTAAGAGAGCTTGCTATGGAGAACAACCAACCAGCTAACTCATCTGCACCTGCATCCGATCTCCTCAACCTCTCCCAAGCTTTCAACAAGTTCTCCATTTGTAGCAATGACATCTCTGGAGAGTTGCAAAGGTTAGCAAAGAAGAGAGTTACAATGATTAGCAGAGAAGAGGAGGAGAAGAATCTGAGATGTACATTCGGGTATGGGTTGAGAGGAGCCTGATGGGTGGTTTTTTTTTTAAGAATCAACCACAGGCCTTGGATGGACATAAGACAGGTCTCAATCTCCTAAGTAGCTATGGGCAAGACCTAGGCGATCAGGGATAAGGAGAGAAGTTGGATCCTAGTCTTCCTGATCCAATGGTGGATCTCAGTCCATGGGTTCTAACCCCCGATGCTTCCATTGTTACCAACCAGACCACTTAGCCAGGACACAACCCCACTGTCGATCGACTGATGCACCTTATACTCTACCAGCCTAGCACCAACAGACATATGCAGCCAATAGACTAGTACATCCACCACAAGGCCAGAAACCATAAGGAAGGGTATTTGCTATGACATCCAAGGATGCCAAGCTACACCAAGTGTGACAGATACCTTATTGTGAATGGAGTGGAAGAAGGGAGGAGATTGTCGAACGAGGAAACAGTGAGGGTGGCGGCCGAAGATCTCTTCTTCTCCCCTCTGGAGGGAGGGGAAAAAAGACTTGTGTGCATTCATCCCTCTCTCTTCTCTTTCTCTTTCTTAGGAAGGGGTGGCTTGTGTGCTTACCCATGGGCCTTGCACCGTAGGAGTGTAAAGGTCATCATTGAGACGAGTATTTGATGATCGTCCAATACGGGGGATTGGGATCATACAAAAGAGATATTGAGTCACCACCTAGGATTATGGGCCTAGGATCGGGGGTGGGCCCAATTCCTGAGAAAAGGGCTCGAAAGTTAGTCTGGTCCAGAGATTTAGGGTATGTGTTAAGTTGTAGAGTTGGGAAGGTGTTAGGTACCCAATCTACCTAGTTCAACTGGTCTTCCTACTAGATGCTTAAGAACAAACATTTTCCATAATTATTCCTATTCCGTATGCATGGCTAAGTCATCACACGTATAAACATTGATTGAATTTAAATAAATATGTACAGTAAAACAAAGTCAATATGAGGTCTACATTATGTTGATGTGGGTGAGAAATTACACCTGAGCTTGACCCCTGTTTCGGGTCAAGAGGGGTGGACACCCGATTAGTGCTGGCACGAACTTTCTTGTGGATTCTCCTAACTTAGAGGAAGATGGTCTTGACCTCCAAATTCCTTTTTTGAGAGATGTTGACTGTGGTAATATTTGGATAGAGTTTCGGCTAGGAAAAATTAGTTTTGGGCCTAGAATGAGGTGTCAATTCGGCAAAGCTTCTGCTAGGGAAGGGTTACTTCCAGATTTTAGCTGAGGTGGCACAGTGACAGGGCTTCCGCTGGGGATAGGCTATAGAAGGGCTAGGCTGAGATGGCACTCTGGAAGAGCTTCCATTGGGGATAGGCTATGGGAGAGCTAGGCTAAGGTGGCATTCCGATAGAGCTTCCACTAGGAATAGGCTATGGGAGGGCTAGGCTGAGGTGGCACTCCAGCAGAGCTTCCGCTAAGGATAGGCTATGGGAGGGCTAGGCTGAGGTGGCACTCCGATAGAGCTTTCGCTAAGGATAGGCTATGGGAGGGCTTGAAGAAATTTGAATGATTGAGAAACTTCGAAGGCCCGAAGAACACTTCGAATCTATGAAGATCACTTCGAAGACTTAAAGAACCTTAAAAGGTGGGAAGCGAAGGCAAAGTTTCTCCTATACAAAATGCTCAATCAAAAAACTCGGATGATTGAAGAACTTCGAAGGCCCGAAAAACACTTCGAATCTTATGAAGATCTCTCCGAAGACTTGAAGAACCTCAAGGGGGGACGAGAGGAGAGAGGGCAGAGCTTCTCTACAAGGGATGCTCACTAAAAGGCTTGAGTGTGAAAAACCTATTTATAGATTTTTGGACCAATGGGGAGGATAGGGGGATTTCCTTGGCCAATGAGGTTAAAAAGTGAATTTTCTTAACCAATGGGGTAACAAAGTGAATTTTTGGGTCAATGGGGTGAAGGGTAATTATCTTTGGCCAATGAGGTACAAAGATGCTTTTTTGGGCCATTAAGGTGAAAAGATGCTTTTTTGGGCCAATAGGGTGAAAGGGGTAATTTTTTTGCCAATGGAGAAAAAAGATACTTTTTTGGCTAATAGTGTGAAAAGATACTTTTTTGGGCCAATGAGTGGTCACGGTGTAGGGTACGCTAGTGGGGCAGTGCGGAGTACATAAGCGGGTGAAGAAAGAATCTCCTCACAAATCCGAACATTGGAATGAGGATTTCGATCTTGGGTGGGGGCATCGGGGCTCTGGCGGGGGCACTTTGGCTCGACGAGGGTGCCGGGGCTCGGTGGGGGTGCTGGGGCTTTGCCTTGGGTACCGGGGGCCCTGGGGGTTTTGGGCCGGTTGTGAGGGTAACGACCAGAGAATTCTCTTCTTCCCCTTTGGAGGGGCGAGAAAAAAAAGAGATGGTCTTCATGTATATGGCCCTCTCTCCTTTCTTTCTCTATCTTGGGGAGGGGTGTATCGTGTGTGCTTACCCATGGGCTCCGCACCGCCGTACCACCACTCGGAGATACGTGGAGGCCTAATACATAGGGGTGTAAAGGTCATCATTGAAACGTGTATTGATGATGGTCTAATAAGGGGGATTGGGATCATATAAAAGGGTTGGAGTCACCACCTATGCGAAGTGGGCTTGATTCTTGAGAAAAGGGCCTGGAAGTTGGTTTGGTCCAGAGATTTAGGGTACGTATCAGGTTATAGAATTGGGAAGGTGTTAGGAATCCAAACTACCTGGTTCAACTAGGCTTCCTACTAGATGCTTAAGAATGAACATGTTTCACAAATATTCCTATTCCGCATGCATGGCTAACTTATCACACATATGTACATTAACTGAATTTAAATGATTATGTACAATAAAATAAAGTCAATATAAAGTCGACATTATGCTAATTTGGGTGAGAAATTATACCTGAGCTCAACCACTATTTCAGGTCAAGAGGGGTGGAACCCGATCAGTGCTGGCACGAACTATCTTTTGGATTCTCCTGGCTCAGGGGAAGATGGTCTTGACCTTGAACATCCTTTCTCCAGAGATGTTGATTGTTGTAATGTTCGGACAGAGTTCTGACTAGGAATAGTTATTTTTGGATTTTGACTGTGGTATCGATTCAGCAGAGCTTCCACTAGGGATGGGCGACTTCCAGATTTTGGCCTAGGTGGCACTCCGACAGAGCTTCCACTGGGGATAGGTTACAGGAGGCCTAGGCTGAGGTGGCACTCTGGCAAAGCTTCCTCTGGGGATAGGCTAATTCTAGGGATTGAGGAACTTCAAAAGCCCGAAGAACACTTTGAAGATTCGAAGAACACTTAGGATCTTATGAAGATCTCTTTGAAGACTTGACAAACCTCAAAAGGGGGGAGACTAAGGGAAAAATTTTCCTACAAAACCTCACTCAAAGAAGGCAAAGGATTGAAGAATTTTGAAGGCCTTAAGAACATTTCGGATCTTATGAAGATCTCTCCGAAGACTTGAAAAACCTCAAAGGGGGAGGGGAGGAGAGAGGGTAGAGCTTCTCTAGTATGGATGCTCCTAGGAGGCTTGAGTGTGTAAAACCAAAGGGAGGGGGTATTTATAGGTTTTTTGAACCAATGAGGATGAAAGAGGAATTTTCTTAACCAATGGGGTCAAAAAGTGATTTTTCTAAACCAATGGGGTGAAAAAATAAATTTTTGGACCAATGGGGGTGAAAGGTAAAATTTTTTGGCCAATAGGGGAAAACTAATATTTTTTGGGCCAATAAGGTAAAAAGATGCCTTTTTGGGCCAATGGGAGGTTACGGTGTAGGGTACACTAGTGGGACAATGAATCTCTTCACCAATCCTGTCATTGGAACGTATATTCCGGCCATTAACAGCGACACATGAGGCTAGGCGGGGGTATACGGGGCATGGGTGCTGAGACAAGCAAGGACACGCGAGGTAGGCATAACGCACAAGGCAGGCAAAGCTCATGGGTTAGGCTGGGTGAGAGCAAGGCAGGGCACATGGGGCAAGTAGGGTGCACACATAGTGCTAGTAGGGGTACGGTAGGCTAGCAGGGGCACGGTAGGTTGGTAGAGGTGTAGGGCATTGGCAGGGGCACGGTAGGCTGGAAGTGGCATGGTAGGCTAGCAGGGGCACAGTGGGCTAGTAGGGGCTCGAGGTGCTAGCAGGGGCGCGGTAGGCTGGCAGGGGCACAGTGGACTAGTAGGGGCGTGGTAGGCTGATAGGTGCATGGGGCATTGGCAGGGGCACGGGGATGGCAGGCAGGGTGCATGCAAGGTAGGCCATGATGCGCAAGACTAGGTGTTTCAAGATGTAATTTTCTAGAAGCGATTGCAGGAGATCTGACGGTCTGAATTTTGACGTACTATATATCATTTGAATCATAATTTCGAGTACTATGCATCCGTGCGATCACCTAGGACCGAATTCTTTCGTATATGAAATGTCATAATTGGACCCTCCTTTTCTCTCACATGGGGTTTTTGGGATTTTGGGTGAGTATGGAATGTTTTTGGGTTGGATTACCTCAATCAATTATCATCTTTATCGATCAGAAGTAAGAAGTCATGTCCAAGATCCATAACTCATCATAGCTTGAGGAGGGTGACAAAATTGGGTATCTATCGAATGCCCCTCTTTGGCCGAGGCCTGTGCCAACAGCCGAACAACAAAGAAAATAACGATCACATTTTGTCACCCGGAGCATGTACTATTGTCATCTTCTTCATTAATGACGGAGTTGAAAATGTAACAGGTAATATCTCTTAACTACTTTAAAGTTTAGGACTTACCTTGGCTGTCGATTGTAGGAAAGAAATTCACTGCCTTCCATCCTGCAAAATACGTTAGTACTTGATCTTTGACTTTTCCTATGCTAGGCTTCCATATGCTAGTATAGGGAATTTGGTCTCCAGGCTGGGTCTTTCGAACCAATCTGGGCTATCTAGGACCATCGATTACAAGAAAAAAATTCACTGCTCTTTCGATCTTATAAAAGAAAAAATATTTGATTCTTGGGTTTTCCTTGACTGGGCTTCCATATGCCAACTTAGGGAATTCGGTCTCCAAGCTGGGTCTTTCGAACCAATCTGGACTATCTGGGACCTCGATTACAAGAAAGAAATTTCCGCTCCTCCAATCTTGCAAAAGACAAAAAAAGATTTGATTCTTGAATTTTCCTTGGCCGGGCTTCCATGTGCCAGGTTAGGGAATTTGGTCTCCAGGTTGGGTCTTTCGAACCAATCTGGGCTATCTGGGACTGTCAATTACAAGAAAAAAAATTTACTGCTCTTCTAATCTTGCAAAAAAAAATTATTTGATTCTTGAATTTCCCTTGGCTAGGCTTCCATGTGCCGGCTTAAGGAATTTGGTCAAAGAGATCGGATCACTCAGAGCAGATTCAAAGAGATTGGGCCACCTGGGACTAGGTCAATGAGATTCTTTCTTTTTTTGATTTTTTTTTGTTGATTGCGATTCTTGAATTTGAATTATAGATTGGAACCATGAATTTGGACCTTTGAATCTTGAAATTTGGCTTTTGATTTGGAATCTTTGAATTTTGGCTTCTGATATGGAATCTTGCTCTTTGGGTTTTGAATTGGAATTTTGAATTTTACTTTCATGTGATGTAATTTTTATCTACCTCTTGAATTTGATTTTCACTTTCCCTTTTCATGTGATATAATTTTCATCTACCACACAAATTTTGACTTGGATTTCACCTTCCACTTGAATTTGAATTTTACTTTCCAATTTCTTGTGATATAATTTTCATCTACCACACAAATTTTGATTTGGATTTCACCTTCCACTTTCATGTGATGTAATTTTTATCTACCACAAGAAATTACTTTGAATTTTTTGTATTTTGTGGTAAGAATCTTTGAGTTGCACCATGGAATTGGAATCTCATTTTTTTTTTTTTTTGAGAAAGCAAATTTTTTAACCATAAAATGGTCCCCCTTTCGGTTCATTGCTTTTTTCGATTTTCTGAGTTGGGAATGATTTGTGAGCACGTGAGCTCAGGTTTCTGAATTTTCTTGAAGATTCGAAGCTTTTTGCATTTTTTCGGGTTTCTTCAAATTTTTTCTGAAGATGTTCAAGTTTTCCTTGAAGTTCTTCATCTTCCCCTTGAAGATATTCATAGTTCTTAAGGAGGGGGCCATTTGGAGCATTTGACGTCTTTTTGGGTCTTTTTGCAAATTATGAAATTTCTTGGGGTTTCTTGTAATTTTGGAAAATATGATAGAAAAAAGAAGGAGAAGAACTCAGGGATGAATCCAGCTGGATGGTGTAGAGAGTTGTGGTACTTCTTCCTAGGAGGATGATAGTCCCGCGGACTAGTACACCGGGCGGATGCTCCATAGGACCCGAGACCACATATGCAACTCATTGTGGGGCACATGGGTAAGTCCTTGCATTTTATTCATCTTTATTCATTCATTATTGTTATATATATATAATTTTTTTTATTATTATTTTTTTTGTTTTTATTTTAGAGACACAATGAGGGAGTACCACCTACATTGGCCAGATATGGTCACCCAAATTCAGTCTGGGACTAGTACCAAGTGCTCCCTCATAGGGTTAAGGGAATAGTAGATTTAACTTACCTGAGCCGATTAGCCTTGCTGGAGACCAAGAAGTTTAGCCTGGCATTGGCAGGAGCTCTGATGGAACGGTGGTGGCCGAGTACTCATTCCTTTCATCTCCCCACCAGAGAGATTACCATCACACCCCTATGCTTCTATGCTTTGACGAGCGTACCATTTGGGGGGAGGCCCTTATCCCTTCCTGAGATTCTGATAGCATAGGATTTCATTGATTTGACGGGTATTAACATCCAAGAGGATCAGTCACATGTCCGTTTAGGTGTGATCAGTACCCGTTAGATGAGAATGGACCTGAGGGTGAACCCAGGTAAATTTGCACAGATAACCCGCTCTTTCCTTCTATTGACTGTGGCACAATGTCTCTTTGGTGACCTCCGAGGTGGAGTGGATATTCGCATGGCTGCCTTCTTTTTGAACCTTCGGGAGCTAGACTCTTGGGATTAGGGTAGGGCCGCCTATGCATACCTTCTGCAGACCTTGGACCTGCTATCATATAGAGATCAGGGCCTCAAGGGAGTAGGCTACATTCTCTAGGTGACTTTACACTCTTTCTTCTATTTTTTTTTATTTGATTGATTGCACCTCCTTATTTTGATCTTTCAATTCAGCCTTGGTGTTATGAACACCTAGAGCTTATGGCCCCCTTATTGAAGGAACCTCGAAGCTCACCCTTCCCTATAGCTATAAGATGGGGAGATAGCCAGGTATTGAGGAGTCGGTGCCATCCTCTTGGGACCACTGCCCACTCTTTCTTGAGTGGATTCACAAAGGTAAGTCATGTTTGGTATCAAATTTCCTTTTGTCTTATGCTGTGCTTACCTCTTTTTGACTTTGCAGGTTAATTGGAGACCATTTTGGCACCTCAAATTTCCTAACCCTGACGAAGTTGCTTGGTCCAAGTACTTGACAGAGAACCATGTCCTGTTTAGGGGTGTCTGGAGCCACACTTGGTATTTGGGAGAGTGCGTCACACCCCAGTGGTCCGATCCTACTATGCGCTCCTCTTCTTATCTTCCTCCATCTACTATACATCATCCGGAGTGTATCCTTATGGGTCAGGTTGAGGAATTGGCTATAGGAGTATGGGATGACTCCTTAGATCAGGGCTGGGATTATGGGCCCTTCCTTGAGGAGGAAACGGTCTGCGCACCTTTCAGTCCTACAGGGCCACTGGTATGTTTCCCTTCTTGAGCATCCTTTTCAATTTCAAATCCTTCCCTTTTTTTTTTGGATTGATGTTATTTCAGTGGAGGACACGGCACGTGGACCCCCCTCCCACTCAGTCACAAGCAGGAGCTGTTGACTCATCCCAAGCTGGGTCTTCTACTGTTGTGAGTGGATCCCTCAGGATGGCTACCATTCCTTTCTGTGGTTTCCCGAGCTGGTCCTATCCCAACGCAACCCATCCTGGCATCCCTCAACTTCTGGAGCATAGACTGGATAGAGATGCTTCTATCGAACTACCCATACAAGGTATTATCTTGCTCTTAGCCTTGTCCCTCTTCTTTATCACTTATTTTCTTGATCCTTCCCTATATTTCCCAGGAAGGGGAGAACAACATTTCAAGGAGATAGGTCAGCTCTTATCGATGAGAGAATGCCCGATAGTAGATGTAGATTAAGGATCTCACACAAAGATTGGCATGTTCGGGATTAGCACCTATTGGCTCTTTAACCTTCCATGAGGATGACACCGAGCATGGTTCATACGAGGATTTTGACTCCTAGGGATTTATTCTTGCAGTCCTTGTAAACACAAACATATGCATATCTTTTCTTTTTCTTTTTCCCTCCCCATGTTTGTTTGTTATTATTTTTTATTTTTCTTTTGCCAAACTTAGCATTTTATGAATGGAAACCTATCTTTGGGCAAAAAGAAAATCTCCCTTTGTTTGTGGTTTTGAAATTTTTTTCTTCTAGGCATAATCAATTTCAAAACTCAAGTCTTCATTAGAATAGTCGGGATAACACGAAAGTCCAATTATCTCTTCATTTTACTACCAGGTGAATTACATGAAAATAACTTTCCTCCCATAAACAGGATAGGTAGGTAATAATATAGGGGGACAGTTCTTGGGATAGGTAAAAGTTCACCAACTCCTCCGGGTCTTTTGGTTTTAGTCCATACTATCGGCAAGTAAAAGGATGTGTGGGTCAATCCCATCAACCTGACGTAGTTGCATCCAGGGGTCTTCATCAAAAAATCCTCTTGTGGCTTCCCTAGGCATCTCTATACAATATCCTTTGTAGGTCTTCCTTGTAGGTACTCTTTCCAATCAACAATGAGCTTGAAATCTGAGGCTTCCCTTTTTTCTTTGTAACAAGGAGCTTTGAGTTGACATCCATTTAACGGCCTGATCAGCTTCAGTTTCTCAAGTAGCCAAAGTTGGAAAATAGCGGGACTTCTATGATAATGATCAAGTCCAAATCTAAGGCTATGGCTCATGTCATCAAGTCCTTTGAATGTCTCTATAGGGATGATATCTCCTCCTTTCTTCAATTACTTTACCACCTCTATTAGAACAAATGGTACACCATGCCCAGGAGTATGGAGAACATAGCAATCTATTATGCATAATAGATAAGTATCCTGTGATCTTTGCTGATAGATCCCCCCCAGTGGTTGGTACCAAATGAAGATCCTAGCCACCTTCAGAATGTCAATCATCCCATATCTAATGAACTTCTTCATTTTCTCCTTTTCCCATCCGAAAAAGTCTTAAATCTCCTCTGAGTGGTCATTCTTCAGAAATGGTTTAATCAACCTGCCCATAGGTGGAGATAGCATATAAACTCATAATTCTTCGAGAGTTGGACAGGTCTCAACCAACCCAAATCGAAATATATGAAGATCAACATCCCAATGCTAAGGCACCTGTCGGAGCAAATTGTGAAATAGATCTATGCACCCAATCTGGCTGAGCATTAACATACTCATAGATTCTAGCAGTCCTTGTGTGATCATGTTTATGTCCATAGTCCATTTCCTCAACGTCTCATCCAAAGAGTCCATGACTTTTTCTGAAACCATCATAAGCAAAGAAGAGATGTGATGATTTGCCAAAGTATCACTCATTAGCTGCAGACACAACCAAACCTTTACCTCTGTAGCATCAAACTCCTTTTTTTTATTAATCAAGGGAGGAAAATGAACTGGCTTTGATACACCAGTGCTGGGTGGGGACTTTTGGAGAATAGAATTCTGGATAAGAATTTAGAGTACCATAGGTGAATGACAGACACCTAATGGTCTTGCATGCCAAATGGAGATTCTTGGGGAACATAAGCTATGATGATCTTTTCGGATACCTTGATTATTAATCTAGGAACCAATTTATTGCCTTTAGATGGTTGAGACTGCACTTGCACATGTCAAGTTGGCTACGTATTCCTTGAGAGGAATTAGGTTTGGCATAGTTCAGGCTTTTCACCCTATTAGACATAATATTTCTTGAGTTGATCCATGTTGACCAATACGGGTATTTCTTCGCCGTTGTGGTCCATGAGTTTCACAGCCTTGCCTGGTAGAATCTCTTTGACAATGAATGGGCCACTCCAGTTGGGCCTGAATTTCCTTCTTGGGTTATGAATTGGGGCTCTTTGTTCACGAAGAACAAGTTCACCATCTTCTATATTATAGGGCTTCACATTCTTGTTGAAGGCCCTTGCCATTCTCAGTTGATATTTCTTTAGATTATCCATGGCCTTCATACATCTTTCGTCAAGAAAGTTGAGCTTGTCATGTCTGGCCTTCACCCATTCTCCTTCAGGTCTGACTATCAAGAAGCACCCTTAGGGATGGTACTAGGATTTCCATGGGTAGAACCGCCTCAACCCTGTATACCAAAGAGAAAGGAGTTGCCCCTGTCGTGGATCGTACAAAAGTCCGATATACCCACAAAGCAAGTTGTAACTTATCCGCCCAATCCTTGTGTTTTTCGACCATTTTCTGTAGAATCACCTTGATGTTCTTATTAGCTGCTTCTATTGCCCCATTGGTCTGCGGCCTGTAAGTGGTAGAGCGGTGTCTTTTGACACCGAACTTAGTGCAAATTTTGCTAATTTTGCCCCAGAAATGGGATACCTGATCCGATATCAGCTCTTGAGGCACTCCATATCGACAAATGATGTTTTTTTAGATGAATTTTTCCACCTTAGTAGATGTGAGAACTGTCACACCTCGTTCTCACTGAACCGGGCCAGTGACCGGGTTAACACCGGTTAACCCAAACCTGCCAGGATCATCAGATACTGTATTCCACCACAGCATACACACAACTAATATAAGCACATCAGATCAGCGAAAGACTAAGTTTTACCTGTGAATAATCCCATAATACTTGATACCAAAATTGTGATACAATAATTATATACATGTGGGCCCGAAGGCATGATATTTACACAATAAAAGTACAATTCATATATAAGGTATGTAAAAGAAATCATCAAAATAATCAAAGTACACAGCTCGGCTCGACAACAAAGGCTAGAGCTCAGCTTGGCATCAAGGGTTGAGCCTAGCTCAGCATCACATAGTAGAGCTCAGCTCGGCCTCCGAAGTGGAGCTCAGCACGGCCTCAGAACTGCGGTCCCGTAGCACAACTCTCACACGAGCAATCAGTGCCGTGCTCTAACTCCTCAGGGGTCCACCAGTCCTCTTCAGGAAACTCGACTGTGGGACTCACCCCGTGCTCCTTAGATGTATGACCTGCAAAATCATCTAAAAAAGGGGTACCCGTGGGATGAGCTCACTAGCTCAGTAAGTGGTAAGATGGACCACACAGCAGTCCACACATCAAAACACAATCATATGCACTACATGTCATGCTATACATTTTAAATCACATCCACCTAAGCAACATTACTAAGTCCTTGGTTGTAGTGCTACTACAGCCACAGTGCGCGTTTACTCCGGGTATGAGCCGCGAACTCCCTCCCGCGATACGCCCATAGGGCTGTCGGAGAAGGCCCACCGTGAGTACTTGGAAAAGTAAAGACAATGCCATCCACCGGCTCTCAACAGAAATGTAAATGACTGAAAATAAAGGTGCTGACTCTAGCAATTTAAAAGCAGTACGATTGGCCCTCTTGAATGTACCACCGGGGTTACCGACTGTCCTATTGACCCGTCGGGCGTTATGTCTAACCACGACAGTGACCCGACAACCGCAACTACTGCTTCCCCCCAAATGATAACCCAACACCTCAACCCCTGTTGGGAAGGGTCGTAGCACGGGATGGTGAAAATCCTAATACCGCATGCTCCTATATGACAACAGTACAATTGCATAGTGCCACCGCGTCCCATACCACGGGCCACCAATGCACTCGTTTTCAAGCCGACTATGGAATCTAGTCTATCAATGCATCATGCACAATGATGTCCATATTCAACATATAAACATCTCATTCAATTGGCATTTAGAAAGTAAACATAGCACACATGCATAACAATGTGAGGAATGACTAATCTACATAGCATATTCATGATGGCATGACTAGACTATATATAATTAAATGAATGCCAAACAATGCCTTGAAACAAGGCCAAACGTCCTCTCCCCACTTACCTGTAGCGTACAAGGATTCCCGTTCGGTACGGGTGAGATCCGGTGCGAAACGGGTAGGATTTGGTGAACCTAACATAATTGAGCGGGGTTAGTACTTCACCATTTGGAATCAAAATCAACGAGATTCGATGACAAAATCATATTTAGAACATTAAAAGAAGGTCACACGTCCGATTTGGGTCCAATCAGACGTAAGAATCACCTTCGGGGCCACACAGGTGGGTCAGACAGGTGGGCTGTCTGGCCCAACGATCCTACCCACCGGTTTGGACCGACGGGTAGGGGCCCACCGGTTGGGCCAGGGGCCCCTGCTAGGACCAGCGGGTAGGGTGGCCCACCGGTTGGCCCGTCGGTTGTGCCCGAAGGCCCTTGCCCTCTCAGGTGGGTGCCCACAGACGGGTAGGGGCCCACCGGTTCCACCCACTGGTCTTAGCGGGAAACCTGCTGTTTCTTCCCAACTTTCTCCATTCTTTGGGGATTCAAATGGGACTTTTTCCAACCCCTTCTTCACACCTTCAAGGTCTTATAGGATGGTTCTAACCTAGATCTAGGCTAGATTCAAGTGATGGGAAACTATCTTACCTTCTTTGCTCAAGAACAACTTCAAACCCTCCAAATCACTTCAAACCCACAATGCTTCTTCCACCTTGTCAATATCTCTTCAAATCCTTCAAGATCAACACATAAATCATCTATTAAACCTTAGATTCATCATTTCAAAGGGGATTTACAAGATCTTAAGAAACCCTACTCGAATCAAGGGTTTAAGCTTGGGTATGGGGAACGTTCAAGGAACCCAACTTTGCTTACCTCTAAATGTAGATCTAGAGTTGAAGATCACTCCCCCGGCGCCGGAATGGGAAGATCAAGCTTCGGCGCCGCTGAAATCCTTCTCATCTTCTTCTTCCTTCTCTTCCCTTCTTCTTCCCTTTCTTTTCTCTCTCCTCTTTTTTATTCTCACCAACGTACGGGTGTCATAAATGAAAAGAAAAGAAACTCATAAATGCTATATATATACTTCCTAAATAACTGAATAGTGCACATGGATGGGTCACTCAGGTGGGTGGGTGCACCCACCTGCCCGCCCACCTGAGGGCCAAAACTTGGGATTTTGACAGAGTTTGGGCCTGGCGCGAACCCCACCCCTGGCATACGATGTAGTATACGTATATACCTTAATATATGGCTACAATTCATGCTTTATCCGTACATGGCCTTATGGTAGGTGCATGTACACGGCTTGGGCACTCCTGTCTCTTCTGGCACTGGCTCGGACTTGTCGGGCCAGCTGGTGTTTAAGGTCACCCTCGCCATCATAGCCCATAAGGAACCCACTCTAACTCCCTCTGGTTCGATTCCTGCATGGTTAAACCGGGTCAACCGCGCAATTAGGCCGGGTTTAAGACGTAGGGTATTACATTACCCCCCCTTCTAAAAATTTCATCCTCGAAATTGCGTACCTGGTTGATAAAAAAGAAGAGGGTACTTGGCTTGCATTTCATCCTCTACCTCCCAAGATGCTTCTTCAAGTGAATGATTAACCCATCGCACATTTATATAGGAAATGGAGCGGTTGCGAAGGGTTTTCACCTTCCGGTCCAAAATTTCAGCCGCCTGTTCTGTGTAGGTCATGTCAGCTTCAAGGTATTCTGGCTCCACGGGTAATACATGAGAGGGGTCATGAACGTATCTCTTCAGCATGGATACATGGAATACATTATGAACATCCCCAAGTGAAGGTGGCAGAGCAAGCATGTAGGCTACTGAGCCAACCCGGGCTAAGATCTCAAATGGTCCAATGTATCTTGGGCTCAACTTCCCCTTTCTGTGAAACCTTTGCAACCCTTTAGTAGGAGAGATCTTGAGAAATACCTTTTCTCCTGGCTGAAATTCAATGTCTTTTCTGCGGGTGTCCGCATAGCTCTTTTGACGGGATTGAGCTACTTTAATCCGTTCTCGAATAACGTCGACTTTGTCACAAGTCATCTGTATCATCTCAGGTCCTAACATTCGACGTTCACCTACCTCATCCCAATACAAAGGAGTTCTGCACTTCCTGCCATATAACGCCTCATACGGAGCCATCCCAATTGTAGCTTGGTAACTGTTGTTATATGCAAACTCCATAAGAGGTATATATTCTTCCCAACTGCCACTCATCTCCATTGTACATGCCCTGAGCATGTCTTCTAATATCTGTATGGTTTGCTCCGACTGACCATCCGTCTGTGGGTGAAAAGCAGTACTCAAATTCAATTGTGATCCCAAGGCACGCTGTAAGCTTTTCCAAAATCTGGAAGTGAACCTTAGGTCTCTATCTGAAACAATGCTCACTGGCACTCCATGTAAGCGCACTATCTTGTCCATGTAAAGTTGTGCTAGTTTGGCCATGGAGAACTTGATCTTGATGGGAATGAAATGAGCAGTCTTGGTAAGCCGATCAACGATCACCCATATCATGTCCATTCCCTTAGGTGTACTTGGTAGTCCGGTGACGAAGTCCATTGTAATCCTTTCCCACTTCCATTCTGGTACTGGGAGTGGCTGAAGAGTACCATAAGGTCGATGCCTCTCAGCTTTTACTTTCTGGCAGGTAAGACAAGTCGCCACATACAGAGCTATGGTGACTTTCATGTTTGGCCACCAATAACTTTGTTTGAGGTCTTTGTACATCTTGGTACTTCCTGAGTGGAGTGAGTACTCGGAGCTATGTGCTTCTCGCACTATCTTGTCTTGTATATCCAAATCATCAGGTACACACAATCTGTCTCGAAACATTAATGCCCCATCACTGGCTAAAGCAAAATCTGGGTCGTTCATTGTTTGATCTTGAACCTTAACTCTGATCCACTGCAATTCAGGATCCAAAGGTTGCTTCATTATTACCTCTTGCCTAATTGTCGGATGCACCTGTAGAGCCATCAAGGATACAGTCAACCATTTAAGGTTTTCTGGTTGAGGTTCAAGCTCTAAGGTTGCCCCTTCATATAAGAGGGTTTCATCCGTTAGCATCGCCTCCTGCACGAGTGGTGGGCTGACTGCTAAGTATGAGAGCAACACAGTCTGTGTCTTCCGACTCAATGCATCTGCCACTACATTAGCCTTGCCGGGATGATACTGAATGTCGCAGTCATAATCCTTCATGAGTTCAAGCCATCTCCCCTGTCTCATGTTCAGATCCTTCTGGGTGAAGAAGTACTTCAGGCTTTTGTGATCACTGTATATCTCACACTTCTCCCCATACAAATAATGTCGCTAGATCTTAAGGGCAAAAATGACTGCAGCTAGTTCCAAGTCATGAGTGGGGTAGTTCTTCTCATACTCCTTTAGTTGTCGGGATGCATACGCTATTACCTTACCGCGTTGCATGAGAACGCAACCCAAACCAACTTTGGAAGCATCGGTATAGACTGTCATTCCGCCTGTGCCTTCAGGAATAGTCAGCACAGGGGCCGTCACCAACCTTTCTTTCAATTCCTGGAAGCTCTTCTCACAATCCTCTGCCCAGTCGAATTTCACACCCTTTTTAGTCAACTTGGTCATTGGTGCTGAGATTCGGGCAAAATTCTCAATGAAGTGCCGGTAATATCCAGCCAAACCCAAGAAGCTTCTAATTTCGGTGACATTCTTGGGGCTTTCCCATTCCACTACTGCTTTCACCTTATCAGGATCTACTTCGATTCCGACCTTAGACACTACGTGTCCTAGGAATCCAACTTGTTCAAGCCAGAATTCACACTTGCTGTACTTGGCAAACAACTGTTGATCTCTCAACCTCTGTAACACCATTCTCAAGTGTTGAGTGTGCTCCTGTTCGGTCTTGGAATATATCAAGATGTCGTCAATAAAACAATTGCCCATTTATCGAGCACATCCTGAAATACTCGATTCATTAGATCCATGAATGCTGCCGGTGCATTGGTTAACCCGAAAGATAACACTAGGAACTCATAGTGACCGTATCGAGTCCTAAATGATGTTTTAGGTATATCACTGCTCTTTATCTTGAGCTGATAATAGCCGGACCGAAGGTCTATCTTTGAAAATACTCTGACTCCTTGCAACTGGTCAAATAAATCATCAATGCGCGGTAATGGATACCGGTTCTTAATGGTTAGCTTATTCAATTCCCGGTAATCGATGCACATACGCAAGCTGCCATCTTTCTTTTTGACAAACAACACTGAGGCACCCCAAGGTGAAACACTTGGGTGAATAAACCCCTTTTCTAATAATTCTTGCAACTGCATCTGCAACTCCTTCAATTCAGCTGGTGCCATCCTGTATGGAGCCTTAGATACTGGAGCTGCTCCAGGAGTCAAGTCTATGGCAAACTCTAACTCTCTATCCGGTGGTAAATGCATCAGATCATCTGGGAAGACGTCGGGAAACTCTTTAACCATCTTTACCTCTTCTAGAGGTGTAATCCTTGCATCAACATCAAGTACCGATGCTAAGTAACCCTGACATCCACTTTCTAGCAACTTTACCGCTTGAAGGGCAGAGACAAGGATCTTCCTCACCCATCTCATTTTATTTGCTCGGTACACCAATTCTTTCCCCTCGTCATCTGTCACCCTAATCAGCTTTTCAGCACACATCACATTAGCTCGATGAGCCAACAACCAATCCATACCCAGTATAACATCAAAATTCTGCATATTGAACTTAATGAGTTGTGCATCAAAGTTCTTCCCACTAATTTCCACTGGGCACGGCCCATATACCTCCTTCAACTGAGTAACTTTACCCGTAGGCATACTAACAATCATTCCATGATCTAGGATCCTGGGTGGCATCCCAAGTTTCTCGATAAATCTCTTAGATGCGAATGAATGAGTAGCTCCCGAATCGAATAAAACATAGTCTGGTATGCCTGATATGGGTAGGACACCTAGTGTAACAATGCATATAATTTCAGCAGGTCATCGATATTTAACATAAGGAAATTCTAAATTTAAAATATACCTGCTACTACTTCTGTACTGGCCTCAGCTTCCTCAGCTGATAGAGCATACATCCTTCCCTGCGATTGATTCCCTCGAGCTAAGGGAGGTCAGTACATAGAGGGCTGACTGGAGGGCAATGCTGGTCTGGCCTGACAGTCCCTTGCATAATGCCCATATGAATGGCAGTTGAAGCAACGAATCTGAGATGTCGGAACTGGGGCCGGGCCCCTCTGCACTTGACCCGTTGCAGATGGAGGTCAAGGTGGCCTTGGAGCTGTAGGTGCCGCACCAGTGTTTGGGCGAAAAGAGGTGGAACCCGAACCACCAACTGGTCTAGGGGGTAGCCAGATGGCCTATAGGGCTATCTATACATAGGCCCAGAACTGTACGATCTGCGGTATGCTTTGGAGGAATTTCCCATATCCGGAAATGGGTTTGTTCTTTTCCACAGTCCAGGGGTGAGGGACTGTTCTCCCTTTTGTTTATCCTCCATGGTCTTGGCCTTCTGTACAATCTGGCCATATTCGGTCAAATCCAAGACCTCAAGTACAGACCCAATAAATGCTTTTAGGACTTTTAGGAACCTTGCTGCCTTCTCTTCAGCTGTCCTCATATGCCTTGGGGCAAAATGGACTAAACTCTCGAACTGTTGTTGGTACTCAAGGACAGTCTTACCTCCTTGAGTTAATGCCATGAACTCAGTCTCCTTGCGGTCTCTGAAACTGCGCGGATAATGGTTGTCCAAGAACAACTCCTTGAACTGCTCCCAAGTGGGTTCTGGATGGGTAGCCAAGAATATGGGCTTGGAGGCTTGCCACCAAGAATTTGCCTCCTTTTTAAGTTGCAACCCAGCACAAATGAGTTTCTGTGCGTCCGTGCACTCAAGCACCTCAAATATTTTCTCTAGTTCTTGGATCCATTGATCCGGTTCCAGAGGGTCACTCCCCACCTTAGAGAATACAGGTGGTAAGTTCCTCTTGAATGACTCCACTACCTTTGACATGTTATTCGTCGGCGGGAAGTTAGGACCATAAGCCGGATAGTAAGAGTATGGAGGAGGCATCCCGTACTGAGGAACACCAAATGGTGGAATTGGAGGTGTGCCTCCCCCTTGTGGTCCCGTTCCCGACCCTACAGGCGGGTCCTGTGGAGTGAGTACCCGGGGAGGTTGACCCGGTTGAGAAAAGTCCAACTGTTGCTGAATAGTAGTCATAAATGCTTGTTGTTGCTGAAGCATTTGTTGCTGAAAAGCCTGTTGTGACTGCTGAATTATAGTAGCAACATCTCCCGGAGTAATGACCAGTGGAGGGTCCGGGAGTGTAGTCATAGGTGGGTCCCCATGTGTCCCACCCTGACCAAGGGTGTCTGGAGGTAGTGGAGGTGAGGTTTGCCCCACAGAGCTGGACCTCCTGGGATTTTGTGGTCGACCGACCGGACGACGATCCCGCGAGGTACCTCGGGCATTACTACCGGATCTAGTTCGTACCATCGTATCCCTATACCTGGAACATATCACACACCATATTAGTTAAACACCATAGAATTGATTTTGGCACACAATTATATGCCATCACATAAGGTATTGTAGTATATGATAGTCTGAAATTAACCGCAACTTAATTTTCGAGATACAGGGCCAATGCCCCAACAGGTGTGTCAATGGTCCCACTTGACCACAAAAAATTAATATAGGAATAATATCAATGATAAGAAGCAATATAATCATGCTAGGATGAGGGGAAAATTTTTCAAAATTTTCCCAATTTTCACAACGGGTGGGCTGCACCGGCGGGTAGGGGCCCGCCGGTCCCAGTATCTCAAACCGGTGGGTGGCACTGGTGGGTAGGGGCCCGCCGGTCCTGCCCGAGTAAAAACACGGACAGGGCCCTACAGACCCTGTTCTGTCTTGTCTCTTCCCCAACTCCTTTCTCTCTCTCCCTCTCTTCCTTGGACGATTTTGGAGGTCTCCTTGGCGCTTCTACTCACGACTCTACTTATCAACTCGGCACCTTTTTGAGAAGATTCAACTCTCACTTCCAAGTAAGTTTCTTCTCCTCCTTTCTCAGAATTTTCATTTGGGGGTAGAAATGCATGTGTCGGCTTTAATCTAGGCTTTCTTTCCACATTTCTTTCCATAGAATAGCATTTCCATGTGATTGTGATGTTTCTACTGTGGTCATTTGTAGTTTATTAGGATTTTATCTCCTCATTTGGAGAAAACCCCAATTCGTGCCCTAGGTTTCAAAATTTGGGGATTTCTTCAATTCTCGCCCCTTTTCTCCAATTGATGATTCCTTTGTGATGCATTTCACTTGATTTGTGCTTAAATGCCATAGATTTCATGAATTGTCCATTATGCTTGGAATCCCCATGCATTCCCATGAAAAACCCCTCTTTTGTATTGGCTTCCTTCTTCTTCATCACATACTTGTATTCGTGGACCTCCATAGTCTATTTGGGGTATGTTCTTGTACATTCATGATCCCGCTACCATGGCATTTCATCTTAGACCTATGGTTTCAAGTTGTACTCCATTGTGTTTGAATTTTTTTTTTTGTGCATTGGAATCGAATCCCCCCCATGTTAAATAAGCTCTTTGCTGTCATTTTACTGTTTTATCATGTATCCTCGCTTTGTCACCTACCGCGCATCATATCCATTGGATCCCTATCATTTCTAGCTTGTCGTCGTTTCCATTTTGCGAGAATTTGGGTTTTGGGTTTCTCCTTTTTAATGCTGTCATTTTCCATTCTTTACTTACCCCACTTTCTTTTCTTCTTGCTAGGATGTCATCTCGCACCGGCAAGGGACCCTCTTCCTCTGGCGTTCGACGTAAGACGACCGCTACTAAGCGGAAGAGTGCGAAAACCAGCTCTTCAGCCCCCCGCACAGGGAGACCCGTACCTGCCCGGTCTGACCCTACAGACTATGATGAGGAGCACTTCCTTAGTGCAGAGGCAGCAGCCAACTGGCCAATTTTCCTAAAGAGGTCAGTGATGATGGAGAAGACCGTGGTAGTCGACGACTTCCACAAGGCTCGGCTTCAGGAGAGGTTCTCAGCATTGGGCTGGGATTCTATCCTTCATGTAGACCGACCATGCTATGAGCAGCTAGTCTGCCAGTTCTACTACAACTTGGAGGTGTCTTATCCATACGGGGAGTTCACCATAAGCAGTTTGGTGAAGGGGGTAGACATCCAGCTGACGGTGGGTACCTTGGCCAGCATCATGGGCATATCGGCAGCTAGGCACCGATACTACAGTCCTCCCAGGAGTAAGCCTCTGGGACCATTCATGAGTTTGGAGACGCCGGACTTCGTTTACGAGACTATCTGCGGCAGTAGCAACCATCCGGAGTCCGAGACGTCCTTCTACCCCGAGGTTCGCTTATTTGCCCGGTTGGTCTAATTCAACTTGCTCCCCAGAGGAGGTCATCGGAACCAGGTGGGTTTCATGGCGGCTTTCATCGCGTTCTGGATTTATACGGCCGTAGAGGGAGGTGTCGAGCACTTGTGCCTCCCCTACATCATTCTCAGGACGATGGAGCACCACACTTCCCACCCTAAGGATGGAGGATTTCCCTATGGCAGGATCCTCACTAGGATCTTTGAGTTCTTCGGGGTGGACCTGAGCGGTGAGGAGGGGAAGACTCCGGCTGATAGGTTCGATAGGAGCAACCTCCTGAGGATGGGTCTCCATACCCTCATGGATACACCTCCGAGAGCAGGAGCTCAGAGAGGTAGGGGTAGGAGGGCTGCCCTTATGGAGGATGTCCACATGGAGGAGGAGTCCAGCGAGGAGGATGAGGACTACATTCCTCAGGATGAGGGGGATGATCTGGCGGGTGATGGCATCCCTGAGGAGGCACCTCAGGAGTCGAGAGGTCCTGGTCCCAGTTCCTCCAAAGCTGCAGCCTCACCACATAGAGCCCCACCACCTGGGAGCAGTGCATACGACTTCGAGGGCATGATGTCCACCATGCGGGCCTTGCAGGATGGCCAAGTTCAGCTACTGAGAAGGCTGGACGAGAGTGCCTCCAGGGAGGAACGCATCCTGGAGAGGTAGGCCACTTTGGAGGATTCCTTCCTCAGGCTGGGTCAGGACTTGGACATCACGGCCAACGCTATCTCTGCAGATTTTGGCCGGCTTTGGAGGGAGCTACGGCTGGTGAACGCGACGTTTGACTATTATGATCACCGCCTCGACGTCAACTCTAGGCCTCCGGCGAACGTGGTGATCATCGATGATGACGACGATGACCAGTGAGGCTTAGCTCGCCCACACCAGCTGTTTATCTGTTTTCCCTTTTTGTAGACTTTGTTGTATATTTCATTTCTTCTCATCCCTTGTATTTGTACTGTAACTGGACTCATTTATGGAATAATATGTTTTGATAGTGATTTTTTTTTTGTCTGTGGTGCATTTATTTGTTGAGTTCTTATGTAGTTTGGTTGTGATGGTTCTTGTTGCTTTTATCTTTGTCGTATTGAATATGTTGTTTATCAGGTGTTGTGTGTAAAATTTTTTGGAAATTCCATTTCACGCCGTTATACTGCCGAAATTTCGTCAACTAGTACGTGATAGGTTATATCACCAACTTAATTACCTTTTATCTACACTCACGTATGCCACGAATGCAATCCCTAAATGCAACTCTTTTTATACCTTCTTTCTTTGGCTTTTAACTCCTTAAAGCTTTTACATTAACCCAACCCCATTTCCCTATTATAGAGTCTACGGGATTCTAATGGTATGCTGTGAGTGGAACAGAGCATCACGCTCTGATACCACCGTTTGTCACACCCCATTCTCACTGAACCGGGCCAATGACCGGGTTAACACCGGTTAACCCAAACCTGCCAGGATCATCAGATACTATATTCCACCAAAGCATACACACAACTAATATAAGCTCATCAGATCAGCGGAAGACTAAGTTTTACCTGTGAATAATCTCATAATACTTGATACCCAAATTGTGATACAATAATTATATACATGTGGGCCCGAAGGCATGATATTTACACAATAAAAGTACAATTCATATATCAAGTATGTAAAGGAAATCATCAAAATAATCAAAGTACACAGCTCGGCTCGGCAACAAAGGCTAGAGCTCAGCTCGGCATCAAGGGTTGAGCCCAGCTCGGCATCACATAGTAGAGCTCAGCTCGGCCTCCGAAGTGGAGCTCAGCACGGCCTCAGAACTGCGGTCCCGCAGCACAACTCTCACACGAGCAATCAGTGCTGTGCTCTAACTCCTCAGGGGTCCACCAGTCCTCTTCAGGAAACTCGACTGTGGGACCCACCCCGTGCTCCTCAGATGTATGACCTGCAAAATCTTCTAAAAAAGGGGTGCCCGTGGGATGAGCTCACTAGCTCAGTAAGTGGTAAGATGGACCACACAGCAGTCCACACATCAAAACACAATCATATGCACTACATGTCATGCTATACATTTTAAATCACATCCACCTAAGCAACATTACTAAGTCCTTGGTTTTAGTGCTACTACAGCCACAGTGCGCGTATACTCCGGGTACGAGCCGCGAACTCCCTCCCGCGATACGCCCATAGGGCTGTCGGAGAAGGCCCACCGTGAGTACTCGGAAAAGTAAAGATAATGCCATCCACCGGCTCTCAACAGAAATGTAAATGACTAAAAATAAAGATGCTGACCCCAACAATTTAAAAGCAGTACGATTGGCCCTCTTGAATGTACCACCGGGGTTGCCGACTGTCCTAAATGACCCACCGGGGCGTTATGTCTAACCGCCACAGTGACCCGACGACCGCGACCACTGCTTCCCCCCAAATGATAACCCAACACCTTAACCCCTGTTGGGAAGGGTCGTAGCACGGGATGGTGAGAATCCTAATACCGCATGCTCCTATATGACAATAGTATGATTGCATAGTGCCTCTGTGTCCCATTCCACGGGCCACCAATGCACTCGTCTCCAAGCCGACTATGGCATCTAGTCTATCAATGCAACATGTACAATGATGTCCACATTCAACATATAAACATCTCATTCAATTGGCATTTAGAAAGTAAACATAGCACATATGCACATCAATGTGTGGAATGACTAGTCTACATAGCATATTCATGATGGCATGACTAGACTAGATATAATTAAATGAATGCCAAACAATGCCTTGAAACAAGGCCAAACGTCCTCTCCCCACTTACCTGTAGCGTACAAGGATTCCCGCTCGGTACGGGTGAGATCCGATGCGAATCGGGTAGGATTTGGTGAACCTAACATAATTGAGCGGGGTTAGTACTTCACCATTTGGAATCAAAATCAACGAGATTCGATGACAAAATCATGTTTAGAACGTTAAAAGAAGGTCAAACGTCCGATTTGGGTCCAATCGGACATAAGGATCACCTTCGGAGCCACACAAGTGGGTCAGACAGGTGGGCTGTCTGGCCCACCGGTCCTACCCACCGGTTTGGACCGGCAGGTAGGGGCCCGCCAGTAGGGCCCACCGGTTTGGCCCACCGGTTAGGCCAGGGGCCCCTGCTAGGACCGACAGGTAGGGTGGCCCGTCGGTTGGGCCCGCCGGTTGTGCCCGAAGGCCCCTGCCCTCTCAGGTGGGTGCCCACAGGCGGGTAGGGGCCCACCGGTTCCACCCACCGGTCTTGGCGGGAAAAACGCTATTTCTTCCCAACTTCCTCCATTCTTTAGGGATTCAAATGAGATTTTTTCCAACCCATTCTTCACACCTTCAAGGTCTTATAGGACGGTTCTAACCTAGATCTAGGTTAGTTTCAAGTGATGGGAAACCATCTTACCTTCTTTGCTCAAGAACAACTTCAAACCCTCCAAATCACTTCAAACCTACAATGCTTCTTCCACCTTGTCAATACCTCTTCAAATCCTTCAAGATCAACACATAAATCATCTATTAAACCTTAGATTTATCATTTCAAAGGGGATTTACAAGATCTCAAGAAACCCTACTCAAATCAAGGGTTTAAGCTTGGGTATGGTGAATGTTCAAAGAACCCGACTTTGCTTGCCTCCAAATGTAGATCTAGAGTTGAAGATCACTCTTCCGGCGCCGGAATGGGAAGATCAAGCTTCGGCGCCGCTGAAATCCTTCTCTTCTTCCTCTTCCTTCTCTTCCCTTCTTCTTCCCTTTCTTTTCTCTCTCCTCTTTACTCTTCTCACCAACGTACGGGTGTCATAAATGAAAAGAAAAGAAAATCATAAAGCTATATATATAATTCCTAAATAAGTGAACAGTGCACATGGATGGGTCACTCAGGTGGGTGGGTGCACCCACCTGTCCGCCCACCTGAGGGCCACAACTTGGGATTTTGATACAGTTCGGGCCTCGGCGCGAACCCCACCCCTGGCATATAATGTAGCATACGTATATACCTTAATATACGGCTACAATACCTGTTTTATCCGTACATGACCTTATGGTAGGTGCATGTACACGGCTTGGGCACTCCCGTCTCTTCTGGCACGGGCTCGGACTTGTCGGGCCAGCCGGTGTTTAAGGTCACCCTTGCCATCATAGCCCATAAGGAACCTGCTCTAACTCCCTCTAGCTCGGTTCCTGCATGGTTACACTGGGTCAACCGTGTAATCAGATCGGGTTTAAGAAGTAGGGTATTACAAATTGGGTGCATTCTTTTTCTCAAAAAAAAATAATACGATCTCCAACCCTCCTTGCCCCCTGGGCAGCCCCATCGTGAACAATGCAACCATGCCCAACCCACCCTACCCATGTGCGCACAGCACAAACAATCCTGTCCCTATGCGCCCACCAAGCCCACCATGTGTAGCTCCATTCCCTAAAGTCCCACCATACCATACCCCTCCCCTCCCTTCCAGAAGCATACTCCCAACACCACAACCACCACCCCAACTAACCTTGCTTCAACAACTATGAAACCACTAGAACCCCATACCATCCTCACCACCACGACCCCTATCACCAAAACAACCCAACCTACCCGAACCGCACCCTTGTGACTCCATTTCCCCACCCATCCCATCCCATCCCAACCCAACCCAACCCAACCCAACCCAACCCAACCAACTGCAACGACTTTCCCAACTAACCTCAGTACCTCACCCCCTTGAACTATTTTCTATCCCACACTTAGCCCCCTGCAAACTTTTGGCTTGGGTTTGATTGTCCAATTTACCAAAATGTGGGGTTTCGCTTGATCTTGAAGAGCATGGTCCAATTTTCTTACCCATCTCGACTTGGGCTTAAAAAGTATTTTAGCTGAGACATGTCTTGATCATTAACATAACATTGTAGTGCTGGATTAAATGAGCCTATCTTATCCCTTCCAAGTCTTATCCTTTAATTGTACCCAAAAAAAAAAAAGTCTTATCCTTTAATAGTCGTATGTGGATGTGTACATTTAAAAGATGAAAATGGATGTTCCAATATAGATAAGTGGTGTGTTCAAAGCCCCTTACCTTGGGTAATGGCACAACTCCCTATCAATAGGAATCCAAAACCTGTATTCACCTTCTAACAACTAACTACTAGTTTGCTTACCTTATCCTCACGCAATAGTTAAGATTAGAGATTGCAGTTTAATCTCACATCCAAAGCCGGATGGGGAACTAAGGTAATTGATGTCTATAAAAGGACAACCAATGAAATGGTAAAGGCAACCCAAAAACGCGAAGGGTAGAGATATCCCACGTATGTAGCACATGTAATGTGCAGAATGCATGGGCTGGGAATATTATAATAATATATAAAAAATATATAATTTTTATAAAATTATCTCTTTTTTTTTTTTT
>NC_056570.1:7641130-7642863 GCF_013358625.1 Macadamia integrifolia
TTTTTTTTTTTTAGTACAAATTTATAAAATTATCTTTTATATTTAAAAAAATAATGTGTTTTAAACGTGTTTAATACTCGAATCCAAATGAACTCATTTTTCGACATGTGTTTAGGATCAATATGGGAAAATGCATTTTAAAATTAAAGAACTATGACATTTAAAATATGTTTTAACTAACTATGAATTGGATAGTGGTATTAAATGCCCCACTCGAGTATCAATTAATGGAATAAAACTAAAGAGATTAAATGAACAAGGGACTGAGGTTGCCATGGGTGCATAATCTCCTATGTTATCTTCTGTGTTTCATTTCGTGTGTAAAAGGACCCAATAAAATATTCCCTTAATCTAGTTTGAAAAAACGGTGTGAATTTATATGCAGCCACTACACTGGTGCAGTAAGCATCTGGTGGTTAAGAGTTCCTCGGAACATGTGTCTAAATATTCTCAGTCGTTTGATGCTCATCGGACTTCACCGCTCACTATAGAGGATGTGGACTAGATAAAACGAGCTAAGATTTGAAGAATTGAAGTGGGCCAATGGATTGGAGGATCAGGGCCGTTGAATTGGTGTCTTCTTTCTCATGGAGTATCTGTTGGGTAGTTTGTATAATTCTGAAGAACTTAAAAAGGTGTAAATCAAAGTAAAGAATAAATAAACTCGTTGGAAAAGTCTTAAAAAGAAAAAAGAGATGTTGACTCCAAAAAATAAGAGTAAAGCAATATAGTTTCATTTAAGGACCACTCTCAGTCTCACCAAAATTTTGACTATATCTAAAGTCTTTTTGTTGAAGCTAAATCTAAAGTAGGTTGCCCTTTTCCTCCACTTGCCTTAAAATAAATCTAGTAAAAAGAAAGACCATAAAAAAGAGATATCAAAAGATAGTAAAAAGGTTAAAAAGACGATTTCAGAGATCACCCATGACCCAACCAAAGCTAGACCCACCCATTTAAGTTTTGGTTATTATATGAGATTAATATCTTCTTCATTGCCCATTAAAAGAAGCTGATAGATATGGCGTGTGGCAATTCTATTGTTGTTCATTAATTTTATGGATGTGTTGTCCATCTCATATTTATCAATTCAAAAAGTTTAGCCCAATCTATTTTCCCCTTAGACTTTGCCAAGTTAAAAAAGACCTTAAAAGTAATCCCCAGTAAAGGATAAGAGGTGTACTTGAAGTGTGAAAATGAATGAATGCAATTACCAGCAGGAATTTATAAGAAATAGATATGTACCAGTAAATGTTTGCAATGGATAAAACAAAGACAAATGGAGATATGATTCTGTGGATTAAGGGAGGGGTGAGGATAAGGATTTTAAGTATCAGAATCGGATCAGCTGGATTGTATTGACCGATACCAATAATTGGTTGATCCTAGATTAGATATTGGTATTATATCAAGTGTAAAATCATTAAAAATAAGACCATTTTTTTTTATGAAAATAGGGGTAAAACCAATGATTCAGACTAATTCGGACGGACACAGATCTATCATATCGGACAGCGGAGACCTATTGGATCAGTCTTGACTCTTGAATCTTGATACTCACGAGCATATTGGACTGTGTTTAGTGTCGGGGCAAGCTAAACCCATAGACAGCCCATCATTCTGTGTCAGATATTCACTTCGAGGCCACTTCCCAAACAGTCCCAACAAGCTTGTGAACACTTAAGTCATGCTTTTTCGGGCCAAATCATGGGCTGGTCTATACCAAGAACTGGTCA
>NC_056570.1:7642883-7644221 GCF_013358625.1 Macadamia integrifolia
AAAAAAAAAAAAAAAAAAAAAAAAAAAAAAAAAAACAGAAGTAATTCTGTCTGATACAATCTTACCCAAATCGATGCGGATTGATCTCAAATCAGTATCAATCTTGACCGATTCGAAACCATCCTTAGTTTTAGAACCTTGCCCCACCTCCAATGCCAACCTACTCACAGTAACTAGACAAGGCCGATCATTTACCATAGTCTTGGAGACTCACCTACCGCTCAACTGGTTTCGAAACAAAAAGCACAAAAATGTGGTCTTCCATTAACCATTTCGACCACTCAATTAAAAACCAAGAATAAATCTCAAAAGAAAAAATTGTCACAAGTGATATCTACCCCCTAACTTATACTACTTGTTCATCCATGTTCCTTTGGTGTTCTTGTCTAGTCTTAATCTGAACAACCTACCCCGGGTTTACCTATAGAGAGAGGGAAAAAAAAATCTCTAATTGCATTCTTTCTTTTAATTATCAGATATTTCGTGTACTTATGGGCACAAACTCACCTACTAAATTAATTTCAAAGATCAAGTTTTCTTGCACCCATTGTGAATCTGAATCTATTTATCATAGACAATGAAGACTGCGAACAATAGGAAAGGAGACACGGTTTCTGTACCCTTAGGATCTCATCACGTATCCAAAGGAAACTTTGTCCTCGACTTTAATATAAGAATCTTACCAAAAAAAAAAAAAAGACTTCAATATTAGAATCATGAAGGTTAATTTCAAATGTACGTACACAGCACTCTCTGTCAAAGCACATGTTTGAACTTTCTTATTATCAAAATCGTGATGACGAGGTTGGAAGTTATCTTTTTTTTTTTTGCTAGAAATGAGGTTGGAAGTTATCAATGCATGATAACTTGTAAGTTTGTAGCTTTTCCGTGTTCTTCGCAGTTATGTGTGATTCTTGTCTATTCAATCTTCAATGACGAAGCAAAAAAAGAGAAGAAATACTCCTTTCCTTAAGAATAAAGGACTTACTTTTATAACCATTTGTGTTCTTCTACCTAAAAGAATAAGACACAATGAATTGTAAAATATAGCACGTGTGTTGTATTGAAAAATATCACCTTCTGAAATCTCTTGCTCCCACATCCCAAATTAATTCTCAGCTCTCTAGCTTGTTAGTCAACAATATTGGTTTTTGGAAGCTGAATAATTTTTTTAGTTACAAAAATCTAGTATTTCCGTTTCTTTGGTGAGGGATTGGAAAACACCTTTTTTTTTTTTTCTTTTTCTTTCTCTTTCTTTTCATTTTAATCCTCCTAAAATGGTGAATTTCCTTTTTAACCACCTTAGTTCTATTTTTACTATATCCATCCCCTTACCTT
>NC_056570.1:7644241-7698488 GCF_013358625.1 Macadamia integrifolia
TAGTGATCCTTCGCCCCCTCCTGAAGCGCAAGAATACGTGACGAGGGAGCAATTCGAAGCCCTCCAGGACAAGTATGACCGGATGGTCAAGGCAATGAAGGAGGTCTCCAAAGCCGTCTCTTAGAAGACTAGCGGAGCACTGCCAGGCCCCCACATCCAGCCTGAGAGGGCTCGAGATGAGGACCGGAGCAGTACAGGATCTATAAGGTCTGGTCATAACCTTCGAAACCAAGCAGTGTGGGAAAGTCCCGCACCCCGAGGTAGGACGCAGCGTGCCGCCAGAAATCCACATGGGGATCCGCGTTGAGGAGACAATGAGAGGCACGAGGACTCAAGGTTAAAGCGGATGATCCTAGAACTAAAAGATGAGATCAAGAAGGTGGCAGAAAATCAGACGGGAACCCGTGAGCCAGACCTCACTAATGACACGGCTCTAGCTGATGAGGTCATGAGAGATCCGCTCCCGATCGGCTTTCGCCTACCCAAGTATGACACTTATGATGGGTCAGGGGACCTCGTCGATCACCTGGAAGGCTTCAAGGTCGCCATGCAGTTCCATCGGGTCTCGGAAAACATTATGTGTCGTGCCCTGCCATTGACATTCAGAGGAGCGGCGAGGCTATGGTACAACCGTCTGCCGACGAAGTCGATCCACAGCTTCAGTGACCTAAGTTACTTCTTTGTGAAGGGATTCTCTAGTAGCCAGCCCCTTCAGAAGACTACGTTGAACTTGAACAACATCAAGCAACAGGAAGGGGAATCGCTGCGGAACTACATGAAGCGGTTCCAACAAGAGAAGGTCACAATCAGAGGCCTAGACCCGAAAGAAGAGCTCACGGCCTTGCTAGGAGGCATCAAGGGTAAGGAGTTGAAAAGGTCCCTAGCGAAGCATACACCTAGGAATCTGACCGATTTGAGAGCTCGGTGCGATAAGTACATCTAGATGGAAGAAACCCTCCAGGCCGATGAAGAAGCCAAAAGGAAGGCGGTAAGAAAGAGGCTCTCAAGACCCGACAACAAACCCTCCGAAGAAGGCAAAAGATGAAAGTCTGAACGCGGTCGGGCACCCAGTCCACCAAAGAAGTTCGAGAAATACGCACCCTGAATCGGAGGCGAATAGAGGTACTAATGCAGATAAAGGATTCTCCGGATGCCAGGGCCATGAAGTGGCTAGGAAAGATGGGGCGACACCCCGAGAGATGCAACATGGACAGATATTGCCACTTCCACAGAGACCATGGCCACGATACCGAAGACTGTTGGCACCTCAAGGGAGAGATAGAAGGGATGATCCGAAGGGGATATCTAGGCCGATTTGTAGACTGCGAAAAGGAAGATGCCTAAGATGGTAATGGCCGAAGGGATAACTGTCGGAGAGATGGCAGAGGTCGCTATGAGAGAAGGGGGCTTACCCGTAGAGGCAATCAGGAACGACGAAGGGACCAGACACCCGAGGAAGCTGAGCGTCGCCCCTGGGATGAGAATAAGAGCCTAACTAGAGTTATAACGACCATCTGTGGAGGCCCAGCCGCTGGAGAGAGTTTAGTCTCTACCAGGAAAGCAAAGGCCTACTCAAGAAGCGTACATATGACGGAATGGCCGAACAAGAAGGTGAGGACAGGGACGGTTATCTCCTTCTCAGATGATGATCTGAAGGGGGGTACATACTCCGCACGACGATGCCCTGGTTGTCACCATGACCATAGCGGATTGCAAAGTGAAGAGGATCTTAGTGGATAACAGCAGTTCAGCTGATATCCTGTTCCTTGAAGCTTTTCGGAAGATGGGCCTAGACAAGGGAAAGTTAAAGAAGGTCGAACACCCGTTGCAGGGATTCTTCGGCGTCCCAGTGAAGGTGGAAGGGTCGATTTAGTACAAGGTCAAACCCAATAAGGGCCCTCTAACCAATGTAATGTTATTTATGCCCTTAGGAGTGGTAGAGAGTACCTACAGAGCATTCTTAAATCTTCCTCATCTATTACTCATGTTAACTCTCCTTCAGTTGAGGACACAAGTGTGCCTCTTGTTCCAGGTTCGTCTGATGAACCTAACGATTTTTCTGAAACTAAAGATGATTTGGTTGAGGAAACCAAAAATGATTCTTCTGAACAGGGACAAATCCCTAACAGTCCTTATGTTCATCCTGTTCCATTTCCTAATCGCTTGGTAAACAAAAAGAAGACTACTTCCATGGATAAAATTTTAGAAGTCTTCAAAAAGGTAGAAGTAAACATCCCTCTTTTGGATGCCATATCCCAGATCCCCGCCTATGCAAAGGTACTAAAAGATTTGTGTACTCACAAACGTATCACTAGTGTGCCCAAAAAGGCGTTCTTGGCAGGTAACATTAGTTCCATAATTACTCAGCCTATAGCAGCCAAGTATAAGGATCCAGGGAGCCCTACCATATCTAGTGTCATAGGCAACACCTATATTGAGCATGCTTTACTTGACCTTAGTGCAAGTGTGAATCTTTTACCTTACCATGTGTATAAGCAATTAGGATTAGGAGAATTGAAAGCCACTGGAACTACTCTTCAATTGGCAGATAGGTCTGTTAAGATTCCTAAAGGGATGGTTGAGGATGTCTAATTAAAGGTGGGGGAATTTATTTTCCCTGTTGATTTCATTGTGTTAGATACTAAGCCCTTCTCAACCAAGGATGAGATCCCAATAATTCTAGGAAGACCATTCTTGGCTACCAGTAATGGATTAATCAATTGCCGGAATGGTTTCCTAAGATTATCTTTTGGTAACCAAACTATTGAGTTTAACATGTTTAGGATTGGCAAGCAACCGCATATGGAAGAAGAGATCAATATGCTTGAGGATTTTTTGGATTTTTCTGATTATTTAGTTACCAATTTTGATATTGATTTTGATTCAGAATTCCAAGAGTGTATGGATGAGTTGGATGATGATAGTGAAAATTTCTTTTCTGAAGTCTTGGGTCTTCACACACTCGTGGAGCCCTTAGGACCCCTTTCCAATTCCATTTCCAAACCTTCCATAGTTGAGCCCCCTAAGCTAGATCTTAAGGAGTTGCCATCTAATTTGAGATATGCTTTCCTAGGGCCTGACCAGACTCTTCCTGTAATAATTTCTTCAAATTTGACTTCTAGCCAGGAAGAGAAGTTACTTAAAGTGTTAAAAGATAATAAGGAAGCCCTAGGTTGGACCATGGCTGATATCAAGGGTGTAAGCCCTTCCATTGTGCAACATCATATACATCTTATGGAGGATTCCAAACCATCAACGAAACCCCAAAGAAGAGCTAACCCAGTGATGATGGAAGCCATTAAGAAAGAGATCCTAAAGTGCTTGGATCATGGAATAATTTATTCTATTTCTGACAGCCAATGGGTAAGCCCAGTTCACGTAGTGCCTAAGAAGTCTAGTGTGACTGTAGTTCCTAATGCCAATAATGAGTTGATCCCTACCCGTGTCCAAACAGGATGGCGTGTGTGCATTGATTACAGGAAGTTAAATGCGGCAACCTGGAAGGACCACTTCCCATTGCCATTCATTGACCAGATGTTAGAGAGGTTAGCTGGACATGAATACTATTGCTTTCTTGATGGATATTCCGGCTATAACCAAATCCCAATTGCTTTAGAAGACCAACATAAGACCACTTTTACATGCCCATATGAAACATTTGCTTACAGGCGTATGCCCTTTGGGCTTTGCAATGCCCCTGCTACGTTCCAACGATGCATGATGAGCATTTTTTCTGACATGGTCGAAAAATTCTTAGAAGTATTTATGGATGACTTTTCAATTCATGGGAATTCCTATTCTGAATGTCTTCATCATCTTTCCCTAGTTTTGAAAGGTGCATATCTAAGAATTTGGTTTTGAATTGGGAGAAATGTCATTTTATGGTTAAATCTGGTATTGTTTTAGGCCATGTAATATCCAAGGAGGGAATTAAGGTAGATAGAGCCAAAGTGGATTTAATTGCTAATTTACCACCTCCTCAATCTGTTAAGGATGTTCGGTCTTTTCTAGGGCATGCAGGCTTCTACAGAAGGTTTATTAAGAACTTTAGTCAGTTAGCCCGACCTCTCACCTCATTACTTGTCAAAGATCAGACTTTTGAGTTTTCCAAAAGAGTGCCTAGAATCCTTCAAGCAACTTAAGAAGGAGTTGACCAATGCACCCATTGTTCAACCACCTGTTTGGACTGAACCTTTTGAACTGATGTGTGATGCTTCGGATTTTTCCGTAGGAGCAGTTTTAGGTCAAAGGATTAATAAGTTGCCCACTATCATTTACTATGCTAGTAGGACCTTAAATGATGCACAACTCAATTATACAACCACTGAAAAAGAATTTTTAGCTGTTGTGTTTGCATTAGAAAAGTTTCGGTTTTACTTAGTTGGTTCACATGTGGTGGTATATACTGATCATTCTGCCCTCAGATACCTAGTTCAGAAGAAGGATGCCAAAGCTCATCTCATTGGGTGGGTTTTACTGTTGCAAGAGTTTGATTTAGAAATTAGGGATAAGAAAGGAATTGAAAACCTAATTGCAGACCATTTATCCCTGCTTCCCAATTCCTTGACTGTTGATTCTCCAGTCAACGAGAACTTTCCAGATGAACAATTATTTGCAATGTCCAGTGAACCATGGTTTGCTGACATTGTCAACTTCTTAGTTTCAGGTGTGACTCCGGATCACTGGTCCACCCAAGATAAGTATAGGTTTCATTCCCAAGTTAAGCACTTTTTCTGGGATGATCCTTATTTGTTTAAGATATGTCCGGATCAGATTATCCAACGATGTGTTCCTGATCATGAACAACATTTCATTCTCTCTTTTTATCATGATCATGCATGTGGTGGACACTTTGGACCTAAGAAGACTGCCGCAAAGGTTCTCCAATACGGATTTTATTGGCCCACTCTTTTTAGAGATGCTTTTGATTTTTGCAAGGCTTGCCCCGCCTGCCAGTCTTTTGGCCGTATCAATAAGAGAAACATGATGCCTCTCAACCCTATTTTGGTAGTTGAGATCTTTGATGTTTGGGGCATCGATTTTATGGGACCATTCCCTAATTCCTTTGGGAATTTGTACATACTTTTGGCCGTTGATTATGTTTCTAAATGGATAGAGGTCATACCTTATAAAACTAATGACCACAAAGTGGTGGTCCAGTTTCTCAAAGAGAACATTTTTTCCCGCTTTAGTGCACCACATGCAATAATTAGTGATAGGGGTACTCATTTTTGTAATCGACCTTTTGAGGATGATCAACTTCTTGGTTGTGGGCATTACATCGGTATCCAATGCCATACTAGGAAGGGTTGGATTGAACCTACTAAAGGCTGTCGTATCCACACCCCATCTCAAGATGAAATTCCCAACCAAGAATGGTGTCGGGGAGTGTCGGGGCGATCAGGAGGCATCCCGGAGGTGTTACGCCACCACCTTATGGGGAAAAGAAAAGGTGAGCGAGGCACTTCCGATAGAGGATCTGCGCGATGATGCCAGTTATCAATGGGGGGAGCCGGCTGAGGACTTGGTGCCAGTTAAAGCCGAAGAGGGGGATGACGCTCAGTAATTTCAGATTAGGGCTACCATGCCAAGGTTGCAACGAGAAAGACTCGTCTCATTCCTATGGAACAACGCTGATGTCTTCGCATGGTCGGCTTCGGATATACCCGGAATAGATCGAGAGGTGATAGAACATCATCTGAATGTTAGACCAATGAAGAAGCCGGTGCAGCAGAAGAAGAGGACTTTTGCTCCCGAAAGGCAGCAGAAAATAGACGAGGAAGTAGAAAAGCTGCTGAAGGCCCAGTTCATCCGCGAGATCCAGTACCCGGAGTGGATATCCAACGTGGTAATGGTCCCGAAGACAAATGGGAAGTGGAGAATCTGCATCGACTTCACCGACCTGAATAAGGCTTGCCTGAAGGACGCATACCCCCTGCCGAAGATAGACCTCCTCATCGATGCCACGGCAGGATACGAGGCACTGAGCTTCATGGATGTATACTCGGGGTACAATCAAATCAAAATATCTGAGGTCGATGTCCCAAAAACATCCTTCATAACCGAGGGTGGGCTATACTGCTATGAGGTCATGCCTTTCGGGCTAAAGAACACAGGGGCCACCTATCAAAGGTTGGTGAATAAAATCTTCAAAGGGATGATCGGCAAAACCATGGAGGTATATGTGGACGATATGCTCGTAAAAAGCCTGAAGGCGGAACAACACATCCAAGACTTGGAAGAGGCGTTCCAGGTGCTGAGACGGTACGACATGAAGCTGAACCCAGCAAAGTGCGCATTCGGAGTAGCCTTGGGAAAGTTCCTCGGCTTCATTGTCTCGGAGAGAGGAATTGAGGCCAACCCGATCAAAATACAAGCCATTCGGGACATGAGGTCACCCCAGAATGTGAAGCAGGTCCAGGAGCTAACGGGTCGAGTCACCGCCCTTGGGCGATTCATGTCTCGGTCTGCAGATAGATGCCTCCCCTTCTTCAAAGCACTAAAAGGGACCAAAAAGTTTGAATGGATGGAGGAGTGTGAAAAGTCCTTTGAACAATTGAAGGAGTACTTGGCCGCACCCCCGCTGCTGACGAAGCCGAACACCGGGGATACCTTACAGCTATACCTTGCTGTATCGGCAGTGGCGGTAAGCACAATATTGATGAAGGAAGAAGGAAGGCAACAACGGCCAATATACTATGTCAGCCGAACCCTTTTAGATGCTGAGACAAGATACAGAAAGACAGAAAAAGTGACATATGCCCTAGTGACAGCGGCAAGAAAGCTGAGGCCATATTTTCAATCACATACGGTATGTGTACTCACAGACCAGCCCCTGAAGAAGATACTGCAGTGGCCGGATATGTCCGGTCGCCTAGTAAACTGGGCCATAGAGTTAGGAGAATTCGACATCTAGTACAAACTGAGAACCGTAATTAAAGCACAGGCCCTCGCAGACTTCATCGCCGATATGACGCTCCCCGACGACCCCCAGGAGTTTGCTGAGGACTGAGAAGAAAAGGCTTGGACGTTATACGTGAATGGTGCATCCAACAGTGCAGGAAGCGACGCAGGAATCATGTTGGTCAGCCTTGAGGGTTTCAAGGTAGAATACGCCCTACGGTTCGGCTTCGACGCATCCAACAATGAAGCAGAATACGAAGCGTTAATAGCTGGAATTAATCTGGCTCGGGCTTTGATGGTAAAGGAGCTGGTAGTGCATAGCGACTCCCAGCTCATGGTACGACAGGTGAAGGTGAATGGAGACTACGAGGCCAAAGAACAAAGGATGGCCAAATACTTGAAGACGGTGCGAGACAGGATAGCGGCCTTCAAGGAATTCGAGGTAAGGCAGGTGTCACGAGAAGAGAATGCTAGTGCAGACGCACTGTCGCAACTGGCCACCTCCAACTTCGCAGATCTTGGACGATCGGTGTATTTCGAAGTGCTATCATAGCCAAGCATCGAAAAACCCCAAGAGGTATTACCTGTATGTGAAAACGGCCAAAGCTGGATGGATGCCATAACTGGATACCTCAAGGAAGGAAAGCTCCCAGAGAATAGGGATGAGGCAAGAAAAATAAGAATGAGGTCGGCGCGCTTCTTTCTGAAGGACGAGACACTATATAAGATAGGGTTCACCTTGCCGTACCTCAAGTGTCTGGATTCCACCGACGGCGAGTATGCACTCTGGGAGGTGCATGAAGGGATATGCGGCCAACACCTAGGAGCCCGGGCCTTGGCACATAAAGTGCTAAGGCAGGGCCTGTACTAGCTAATAATGAGGAAGGATGCAGAATCACTAGTCAGGAAGCGCGTCAAGTGCCAGATGTTCACCCCCGTGCCTAGGCTACACTCTACCGAGCTCTCATCCCTATCGAGCCCAGTACCATTCGCCATGTGGGGAATCGACATCCTAGGCCCATTCCCCCTAGCCACGAGACAGAGGAAGTTTGTCGTGGTGGCAGTCGACTACTTCACGAAGTGGGCAGAAGCCGAAGCCCTAGCGACGATAACCGAAAAGAATGTAAGGGACTTCTTCCAAAGGGCGGTAGTCTATAGATTTGGAATCCCTCGGGTTGTGGTGACGGACAATGGAACTCAGTTCGCCAATCTGACATTCGGCTCGTTCTGTGAAGCCCTCGGCATTGATCACAGGAAAACCTCTGTCGGTTATCCACCGACCAACGGGCAGACAGAGGTAACCAACCGTACACTGCTTCAAGGAATGAAAAAGAGACTAGATGACGCCAAAGGACTATGGGCAGACGAGTTGCACCACATCCTCTGGGCCTACCGCACTACTGAGAGATTAGCCACCGAAGAAACACCCTTCATTTTAACATACGGCACTGAAGTTGTACTTCCAGTGGAGATAGGGGCCATTACCCATCGGATTTAGTACTACAATGAAGATGAAAATGATGGAGGGCTCAGAGAAAATTTAGACCTCTTGGCAGAAATTAGAGACACTTCGCAAGAAAGGATCGTCGCTTACCAACAGAGGGTCGCGAGGCACTACAACACCAAAGTTTGAAAGAACGAGTTCAGGAAGGGTGACCTCGTCCTCAAAAGGGCAGAAGTATCAGACTCGAGACATCAAGGGAAGCTAGATCCAAATTGGGAAGGTCCCTATAGAGTCTCAAGGGTAATACAACCAGGGTCCTATCACATGGAGACTACGGGGGGGGAAGGGTACCCCGACCGTGGAACTCTTAGAACTTAAGAAAGTTCCATCAGTAATTCCATCGTGGAACTCTCAGGACTTGTTTTTTGTAGTTTTTTGCAATTTTTGCTCTTATGCACTTTTAAGTTGTAATTCTTCATTCTAAACTCCGGAAGATTTTATTCATGGATAATACGAAATCTGGTTTACGGCAATTGAGAGGAATTCTCCAATCTGATGACCTTAACTCTACTGAATGGTTACAGCCGAAGGTCTTCACCTCAGTCGGGTGCCCAGACAGGCCGATCTGATCTGGCCGAAGGCCGAGTCAAGCTGACCGAAGGACACCACATCGGTCGGGGTCTCAGGCAGATAGGCTGATCTGATTTGGTGGAAGGCCGAGCCGAACTGGCTGAAGGTCACCACCTTGGTTGGGGTCTCAAGCAGACAGGGCGATCTGATCTGGCCGAAGGCTGAGCCGAGCTGGCCGATGGTGTTCACCACGGTCGGGGGGCTCAGGCAAAGAACAAGCTTTACAGGGCGAGCATCCACTCCTCGGCCGAGGCACGGGCAAGGCCGGCCTGACCTGACTGAGGGTCCCACCTTCGGTCAGGGACCCAACCCCAGAGCCGAAGGAACTTGACCAAAGGCAATCGACTGTCGGGAGTGACGACTGTCGGAGGGTCGACCCTTGGCTAGATCTCGGATCAATGCCAGTCTAACAGACCCTTCGGCTGGAGCTAAGGGGAAGCACTTGGTGAAAACCACTTAATACTTGTTCCAGGTCCCTCAAGTCCAGTCCTCGGACTCAGGAAACCTATCGGTTAAGCCAAGGGGGCAGGACCGAGCCGTGCTCAAGTAGAAAGGCGGACCCTAAGCCTTGCGACGAGGGGTTTCGGCCTCTTTGTGCCTAGCTACGAACTAAAGACCACCTTACTCAAAAGAACACAGAATGCAACAAAAATGAAAGTTGGAGCAAAAAGAGTTCATTCATTCATCGATAAGGCTCGAAGGCTAAGATTACAAGAAGAAGGCCCGAAGGCCAAGATTACAAAAGAAGGCCCGAAGGCCGTAGTTACATACGAAGGCCCGAAGGCTGATACCAAAAACAAAAAAAAGGGTTGTATGAGCTGACCCGGGGCAACTTCAAGGGGCGTCCGTCGGGTTCAAGGCCTCTTCTTCGGCGTGGAGGGTCTCCTAATCCGAGCCTTCGTGGCCTGGAGTCGGAGGGACCTCTCAGTGCAGTTGAACCTCACCCTCCTCGTTGCAGCCTCCACCATTGGCATCGGCAACCTCGGTGGCTGATGGGGCTGCCTCAACGTCATCCTCCTCGAAGATGAGCCCGCTGTCCTCAAAGGAGACCCCTGGGTAACGCTCGAGGACCCAGTCTCAAACCTCGGTAGCGCCCATCGTGAACCCCGGGGCGATGGCACGTTTAATCTCCTCCCAAAAGTCCTCGGAGGATCGATACTCCTCGACCCCTCGGGCCTCGACTTCCTGAACTCGTTCCTTCAACTGCAGCTTCAGCTCCGCGAGCTTCCGATCGCATTCCCGGTGCGCGAAGATGAGGTCCTTCTCCAGATGCTCCACCTTCTCGAGGAGGATCGAGCGCTCATTCTCCAAGGCGGCCTTCTCTCGTTCGACTACCTCGAGGTCTCGGCACATAGCTTCAGCCCGAGCCACCAGTTGACCCATTTGATTTTGTGCCTACATGAAACACCGAAGGTCAGAATGCTAGGACAAAAAAAAAAGGAAGGATTAGAGGACCGAAGCTTACCCTGGCCATGAAGATGCAAGCATTCGTGATCATAGCTATCGTCCCTTGCCTCTAAGCCTCGACAGCGTCTCGGGGAAGATGCAAGCGTTCGTGATCACCGACTCAGGAGCAACTCGCCCGACAGCCAGCGTGTCGTCCTCCTTTACCGACCACTGAGGGACAAACCCCACTTCGGCCCTCATGGTCGCCACCCTCGGGCCTCTGGAGGCCGCGGTGGGGGAAGGGTCTTGCGAAGGCCTGTTGTGTCCTGGAGCAGCGAGGGCCTAGACTACCTCGGTGCTCGGCCCCTCAACTTTGGACCCCTTCTTCGGGGTCTCGAAGGATGGCCCCTTCTTCTCTTTCCACTTCGGCCTCGGCTGCTATTGGGCGTCCCGCGCCTTGGCCTCCTTGATTTGTGCTTGCCTTGTCGCTGCGGTAGCCCTAGCCTCGGCCCTGGAGACTTGCACTGTAAAAAGAAACAATGGGAGTCAGTACGAAGAACCGACACCCAAAGGAAACAAACTGAGGCTAGCCTAACTCACCCGGGCTAAGCCCGAATCTGAACAGTATGGCGTCGGACTTAAGGCAGTCGGCCTCGATCGGAGGGTAGGTTTTTTACCGCCTCGCCATCGCCAATGACTCCGCATCTACCCTGAATAGGGCAGGGGCGGAGTTCACCTCCTTAAGGTCAGGGATATCCCAAATGGTGCCGAAGGGCACCCCCTCGGATGACTTCACGAAGAAAAACTTCTCCTTCCACCCTGGATTGACGTCGGGTAACCCTTTAGAAGCCGAAGGTCCTTCTGGGGGAAAAAGTAGTACCAAATCGAAAGCCCCTTGCAAGCCTAAAGGAGGAAGCAGTTAACGAAGAGGGGAAGGGAGAGAGGCCTCTGGTGCCTTATGAAGAAGACGACGAAGCTTAGCACCTGTCACCACCCGTTCGGTGTCAGTTGGGTCGGACATACCCCATAGTGCCGAAACACTCGGGTGAAGAAGGGATGGAGGGGCAGCCGAAGGCCGGCCTTGAACGCTTCTTTATACAAGCACAACTCCTCAGAGTTTCGATAGCTGGCTCAATCAGATGGTCTAGGCAGCCAGAGCTCGAAAGCGTCCGAGACACCGAAGGAGGCCCTTAGCTCATCTAGTTCTGGCTCGTCCATTGTGGATACGATGTTGAGAGCCTCCACTTTTAAGGGTTCCTGGGTCTGAGCTCGGGAATCAAGCACCCTCTCCCTAAATCCAGCACCGTTGGAGCCACCCTCGGATCCAGAAGGCTAGGCCGCGAACGATGAGTCGGGGGAAGAGGGGGAGTCAGTGGAATCCGAGGACATCCCTCGGACCTCCCCTGGACTCCGATGCCTACGGTTTGACTTCGTCGTCTCGGAGGACGATGGACTGTAGCCCGACGAACAAGACATTAACTTACTTTTGGGTGTCGCTAAACTAAGGGAAACTGAGACGAGGACGAGCTCTTCGAAAGGAATACCGAGACCGAAGGAAAAAGAAAAGTGCCCCACAAATGGCCCCCCACACTATATAGATGGGGAGAAAGACAGTACGACTACCCGAGCATTAATGGCACTGCCACGTCAGAGTACGAACCCTCGAGGTTTGCCCCCGAACGGCCCTGACCGAAGGTCCCTCTCTCGGATGGGAGTTCGGCCAAAGCCGAATGGACCTGACCGAAGGTCCTTTCTCGGTTGGGAGTTCTCCAAAGTCGAACGGACCTGACCGAGGGTCCTCACCTCAGATTGGGAGTTCGGCCAAAGCCGAATGGACCTGATTGAGGGTCCTCACCTCTGATTGGGAGTTCGGCCAAAGCCGAATAGACCTGACCAAGGGTCCCCCTCTCGGTTGAGAGTTCAGCCAAAGCCCAACGGACCTGACCGAAGGTCCCTCTCTTGGATGGGAGTTCGGCTAAAGCCGAACGGACCTGACCAAAGGACCCTCTCTCGGTTGGGAGTTCGACCAAAGTCGAACGGACCTGACCGAGGGTCCTCACCTCGGATTGGGAGTTCGGCCAAAGCCGAACCGACCTGACCGAGGGTCCTCACCTCGGATTGGGAGTTCGGCCAAATCCGAACGGACCTGACTGAGGGTGTCCCTCTCGTTGGGAGTTCGGACAAAGCCGAACGGACCTGACCAAAGGTGCCTCTCTCGGATGGGAGTTCGGCCAAAGCCGAACGGACCTGACCGAGGGTCCCCTCTCGGTTGGGAGTACGGCCAAAGCTGAACGGACCTGACCGAGGGTCCTCACCTCGGATTGGGAGTTTGGCCAAAGCTGAACGGACCTGACCGAAGGACCCTCTCTCGGTTGGGAGTTCGACCAAAGTCGAACGGACCTGACCGAGGGTCCTCACCTCGGATTGGGAGTTCGGCCAAAGCCGAACCGACCTGACCGAGGGTCCTCACCTCGGATTGGGAGTTCGGCCAAATCCGAACGGACCTGACTGAGGGTGTCCCTCTCGTTGGGAGTTCGGACAAAGCCGAACGGACCTGACCGAAGGTCCCTCTCTTAGATGGGAGTTCGACCAAAGCCGAACGGACCTGACCAAAGGTCCCTCTCTCGGATGGGAGTTCGGCCAAAGCCGAACGGACCTGACCGAGGGTCCCCTCTCGGTTGGGAGTACGGCCAAAGCTGAACGGACCTGACCGAGGGTCCTCACCTCGGATGGGAGTTCGGCCAAAGCCGAACGGACCTGACCGAAGGACCCTCTCTCGGTTGGGAGTTCGACCAAAGTCGAACGGACCTGACCGAGGGTCCTCACCTCGGATTGGGAGTTCGGCCAAAGCCGAACGGACCTGACCGAGGGTCCTCACCTCGGATTGGGAGTTCAGCCAAATCCGAACGGACTTGACCGAAGGTCCCTCTCTCGGATGGGAGTTCGGCCAAATCCAAATGGACCTGACCGAGGGTCCCCCTCTCGGTTGGGAGTTCGGCCAAAGCCGAACGGACCTGACCGAGGGTCCTCACCTCGGATTGGGAGTTCAACCAAAGTCGAACGGACCTGACCGAGGGTCCTCACCTCTGCTGGGGGCTTAGAGCAAGGCCAAAGCCGAATGGACCTAACCGAAGGTCCCCCTCACCTCGGCTGGGGGCTGAGCAAATCCGATCCTAACGGACCCGGCCGAAGGTCCCCACCTCGGTCGGTTGCCTGGGTATGGCTGAAGGCGCAAAAAAAAAAAAAAACTTGGTTACTCCCACAGGAAGAGACTCCTAGCGGGAGTAAGGGGGCTCCTGATACAGCCAAATCAATTGCTCAGTAGGGTGAGGACACGCGTCGCCCACCGGGACATGTGTCGCCCACCAGATAGGGAGTACAAAGACTCTATCATGCTCTATCACATCGTTTGCATGAAGGGAATATTCTCCACAAGAAGGACGGACGTATTGGAGCGGGACTCTGAAAGAGAGGTAGGTGGACTCGAGAAGGACAAGGGAAAGGCAAGAGAAAACCCTAGACGCTATGAACCATATAAGATGGCCCGAGAAGAAGGAAGTAGGTAAGCATCAATACCCACACCATTACTCCCATATTGAAAATTGTGCGGCCGACCCTAACTTGAGCGTCGGAGGACTAACCCCAGACAAAGCTCCGGGCCTCCCTTGTCTGTGCTTGTGCAGGATCAACTCACGGGGTTTTTCGCAGCAACAAGGATCAAGTTTTCTTGCACCCATTGTGAATCTGAATCTATTTATCATGGACAATCAAGACCGTGAGCAATAGGAAAGGAGACACGGTTTCTGTACCCTTAGGATCTCATCACGTATCCAAAGGAAACTTTATCCTCGACTTCAATATAAGAATCTTACCAAAAGAAAAAAAAATGACTTCAATATTAGAATCATGAAAGTTAATTTCAAATGTACGTACACAACACTCTCCGTCAAAGCACGTGTTTGAACTTTCTTATTATCAAAATCATGATGAGATAGCCATCGGCAGATGTTTTTAGTTGTTAATGTCGAAAACAGAATTGAGGTCTAGATAACGCATCATGCACAAGTTCTTCCCTAATATGAGCTGGGAAGGCGAATGAAGTGGTTGTCTGCCCTAAAAACTCCCTTTGAAAATTCTAAATTATGTGGTATCCTCTTTGAGGAGGTTAAGATGATCGTTTTAGTATTGATGCTCTCAAAGCACCTGGTTAAGATGTTATTCCAGCTTCTTTTTTCTTTTTCTTTTTTCAAAAGTATTGGGATACTCTTATTTCATTTTTTCTTTTCTTCTTTTTTTTATTTTATTTTATTTTAATCTCCACCCTCCTTTTGGAGCTATCACACTCTTCTCTCCCTTATTCCTAAGAAGGTTAGTATTGAGCTTGTAAAGAATTTCTGTACCATCGTTTTATACTGTTTCCTCCAAACTAATCACTAAGCTAATTGCTTTTAGACTTCGACCCCTTCTTGATAGATTTACCTCCACTTTCCAAGGTATGCTTGTCCAAGGTTGGAAAATTATTGATGGTATCTCTATTCTTCATGAGATTTTTGACTTTCTTAAGAAACATAAAGATGGGAGCGGTTGGATGGCCCACAATCTTGATATGTTTAAGGAATTTGATGGCTGAATTATTTACATTTGATGTGTATCAGTCAAACTGAATTTAATTTCATTAATTAATTATGTGCCTGCTGTGATTATTTTGATAATGTGCGATAGTCCACCTTTTACCATTATTGTTCAGAATTATGCACATCACTGGACACTTTGTTCTAGGGTTGCCACATTATATATTTCTCCAATAGAGATTGATACAGAAATATAAATATGGACGTAGCCAACCCTATTAAGTTGGGATAAGACTGAATTTGTTGTTGTTATTTGTTGCTTTCCCATACTTGAGAGACACTTACAATTGCATGTATATCTTGTGCAATTGTGGTGATCGAATGATTGATGTCTACCTATAAAATAGACTATACACTGGATGCACGTTGTATGGAATATACTTGTGAACAAGTGTGACACTCAATAGAGTTTTAGCACCCTGAAAGGGTGACATCCAAGTATATGAGTTGTCCGACAATGATTGATTGGAATCTGGAGGCATCACTAATATTATATTTAATATTATTATGTGAAAAGAATTCCAAATAATACGATCGATCATTGGTCCTATCACTCCCGGTTTAATTAAGGGTAATTTACAGCGCCACCCCCTGGAGAATGCCAGTATTATAGGAACACCCCCTCACTTTCACCAAATTAGACTCAGACCCCCTACCGTCAGTCACTGTTATGGAATATACCTTATATGCTGATGTCATCTATTATATTTTTCTTTTAATACCAAAATACCCTTTCTAAATGTTAACTACCTAAAATACCCATTTACGGTATTATACCCTGTTCCCCAAATTGAGACCTAACCCATTCCCAATCTCCGTGAAGAGCAGCGGCGATCGATCTTCGTGAAGAGCAGCGGCGATCGATCTCCATGAAGAGCAGCGACGATCGATCTCCGTGAAGAGCAGCGGCGATCGATCTCCGTGAAGAGCAACGGAGATCGATCTCCGTGAAGAGCAGCAGCGATCGATCTCCGTGAAGAGCAGCGGCGATCGATCTCCATGAAGAGCAGCGGAAGCGGTGATAGATGGCGACATGGAAGGAATCACGGCGGAGCTTCTAAAGACATGGGGTTATGGCAAGATCGATACTTGCAATCTCCAAATTGATTTCATCACAACCCTTCCGGCAAAGGCGACGACGGCGGATTTCATCACAACCCTTCCGGCGTTCCTCAAGGCTTTTCAGATTAGCGGCTACGAACCCCCTTCCGGCGACTACGGTGGTAGCAACAACAGAGATTCCTTCACCTCGGCTCTGATTCCGATCATCTCCAAGGATATTGTTGTGATAAAAGCTTCAGATCAAATGGGGAATGGGAAGATCGGTGGTATAGAGAATAAGGAGAGAGAAGACAAAGATTTCATTCATGCGGATGCAAGTACGGCAATTGAAGAACAGCGGCAGCGACGACGAACGAAGCCGTGGAGGGACTTGCGGCGACTCGCGGAGCAGGCTTCTTCATCCTTTCATTTTTCGATGTGGTTTTGGCTGCACTTTTTGCATAGATCTCTTTTCTTCCATTTTTGATTTGATGAAGAAGACCTTCTCTTTTCCCTGTTGGTTTTCAGGATTTGGAAGCTTTGGCATGAATCTTGTCTCTTTGTCTTGGTTTTCCCCTCTTTATATGATCTTGTATGTATTGATCATAGTTCTTAATTGGGATGGATTGATTGTTCGGTTTTCAGGATTTACAAGCTTTGGTAAGAATTTCGTCTCTCTGTCTTTGTTTTCCCTAATTTGGCTGCACTTTTTGCATAGATTTCTTTTCTTCTTATGCCTTCGATAGCTATTATCAGAATGAAGGGAAAGCTCAAGACTCCTGCAATTTCAAGGGCATCGCCATGGAGAGAGAGTGATACAGAGATAATGAAACGGTATGCGTGTGAAGAGAGGGGTATTTTTGGGATAATAAGATAAGGGTGTTTTACTTATAAGGGTTAAAATGTCATTTCATAGCATCACTTAACAGAGACTGACGGTAGGGGGTCTGAGTTTAATTTGGTGAAAGAGAGGGGGTGTCCCTTTAATAATGGCATTCTCCAAGGGGTGGCGCTGTAAATTACCCTTTAATTAATAATGCAATTGCTTTTTGATATATTAATTTTACTCCAAACTTGTGAGCATGCATTGCGTATGTTAGTAGTGCAAGGGTAAAGTGTAATGAAAATATCCACCTCAGGGGGTTTTTAGGTTACAGCATTGGTAGTGCCGTCATTCTGATTGATTAAAGACAACTTAATATTCACCTTTGAGATCACACTATGTGGTTCAATCACACCAGTCTGTTTGGAATATTCAAGTTAGGTTTTCTATAAAAGAGAATCCTTAACCCAAGATTAGTTGCATACGATATTTTGTTTTTAGATTAAACTTCAAAATAAGAAAAAGGGAGTCTTTTACTTCCTCAAGCACAGAGGACAAAATAGATTTAGAACTTGAAGGTAATCATTAGACGATGATCAAGTACATGTGTTGTAATCCTTTGAAGGAGAGTGTTCGAGATAACCCTAATCCCATTATTTTGTTCTATGTACATGTGTTCATCGAATTCCAAGGGCCGGAAAATATTTTGTACATGTTCTAGTGTCGAATGCGCTTCCGCTGTCATTTTTAATGATAGGGATGAGTGGAGTTACTTGAGAACCCTCTTTGAATAACTTGGATTTAATCATTATTGGTATGATATGATTACTTACCTTGTATTAAATGGTGAAACAAAGTAAATGAATTATATTTCAATTTAATAGTAATTAATAATTTATGATAAATATTAAATACATTTTTTTTTTTTAAGATATATCATTATTGACATCCTTAAAAGGAATCAAATAATTTGTTAGCTCTTTTTCTTTTTTTTAATAATATTTTTTAAAGAGGGTAAATCCTTCATTTTACATCTATACTTGAAAATGTGCAAAACAATGATAACTTTAATCAAATAATGGGAGATAGTTCTCTGCCTAGCAGTGTGGCTCTTGCACCAACACAAGAGCGATCTCAATGTGCAGGAGCATCAACAAGAGCAAGATTTTTTGCATTTACGAGGGTGGGGTGGTTATTTCACCTCCCTTTATGTCTGGGCACGGGTGCCATATTGCCAGGCTGGGTACTATTTACGTCTGATAATGATATAATTATGGGAAAAATAAGCCTGAAATGCAACGTGGCCCCTACACCAGAACACATGGGAAAATGATCCCCTCACCCCATGGAAGGCGAAAATTCCAAAGTTGTTGATGCTTCCATGCACACTCCTATTGGTTCGTGCACTGGCACAGGAGCCATGCTGCCTGTTACGAAACCTCTAATTAAATCACTTTCAAAATATTTTTGAAATTTTTTTTCTACCTTGACTTAAGGAACTTTTAGAAAGACTACGAGAGGCTAAAAGAAGGTGTCGGCTACTAAACACATCCATAGAGATGTTATTTAAATAGTCATTTTCTTATTATTATTATTATTATTATTATTATTATTATTATTATTATTATTATTATTATTATTAGTAATAGTAGTCTTTTTTATATTATTATTATTATTAGGGAAAAGGTTGGGCATGCTTCTGGGGTGCCCAACCTGTATCACTCTATCACTCTCCCTTCTGGAAATGATCCCTATGCCCCTTGCATTCCAACTCCCATTGGTTAAGCAGTTAGCTCCAAGAAAGCTAGTGGTGTATCCAACCTTTTCCTTTTTATTATTAAGGTGAATGAAACCTCCTTGATCGCCAGCCCTTGATGCCCATGTGTGTTCTCTCATCAACCGTCACACTAGCAGGGGTTGCATGGCCAGGGGAACGTTCTTTTCCCTTTATTATTATAATGAATATGGTATGAAGTTGCCAAACCCTGGAGAAAGTTTAACTCCTCAAGGACGAGACTAGAGAATCAACAACGGCCTCTACTCCACATGCCTCACTGTAATAATGTAATTTTCTTCTTTCTTGACCGCCACCGTACCAAAGACATGCCTTTCATTTCTTGACCGATTGTGAGAGACTAAGGGCCCGTTTGATAACGTTTCTTCCGTTTCTATTTCAAGAAACGGCAGAAACAAAAAATTATGTTTCTAGAAACAGAAACGGAATTGAAGGTGTTTGATAAGTCATGTTTTTAGAGGTTTATAATAACCAGTGAAAAAATGGCCACAAGTCGTTTCCAGAAATGGCGAAACAAGTTGAACTTATTTCGCCTGGGTCGTTTCTTGAACCATAAATAAGTAGAAATTTCTATTTCTATTTCTGAAAATAACTGAAACGAAACAGTTTTATCAAACACTTTTTGCTCTGTTTCTGCTGTTTCTGAAAACAGAAACGCGTTTCTTGAAACGTTATCAAACGGGCCCTAAGTCTTCTTCTTTTGTTTTCACAAACCATAAAGTTTTTGGTAGTTGGTTATGGCTGTATAGACTGTTGCACTACTATTCCATGACTCTATCATTTGGGCTGGCCGGGCAAGTTTAAATAGCTTTGCAGAGCATTCCATATTGCCATGTACTGATCCCTCTGGAATATATATACCAAGACTCAAGGCCCTTAACTATCTCCATCTACTAATCCCTCCCAAATTTTCTTCCATTCGCAACACCCTCTTAGCCCTTTACCATAATTTCATTATGGTTCCAGCCATCTCCAACCCGTGGGAACTCATGGAGTTTATCGTCGAAAAAGGAAACGGAGTTAAGGGTCTTGCAGAGACTGGCCTAACTAGTGTCCCTAAACAGTACATCCACCCCATGGAGGAGAGGATGGACGTGCACCACGTCACAATTGAGAACTCTATACCCGTGATTGACATGGCCAGATGGGATGACCCTAACCTGGATGACTTGAAATGTGATGCTGCAGAGAAGTGGGGGTTTTTCCAGGTTGTTAATCATAGGGTGCCTCTTGAGGTTTTGAAGAATGTGAAGGATGCAACTCATATATTCTTTGGATTGCCGGCTGGTGAGAAGTTGAAGTACACCAAGGAGAACTCTCCAACTAACAACGTTCGTGATGGGACGAGCTTCATCCCTCAAGCAGAAGAGCTCTGGAGTGGAAAGACTATCTCAGCCTCTTCTTCGTATCAGATGATGAGGTTTTTGCCTACTGGCCCAAAGAGTGCAAGTAAGCATTATTTTGGGTAAACAAAGCTTTACCTATGAGAACGTGTGGAATATATGGAGTGCGAGAAGGTCCTATACATCATGGACGGGCCCTCTTTGCATGGGAGTTAGCCAAACTGTTTCCCCTGGATGATAGGAATCACTGCAATTGGCAGGTTGGTTTGCTCGCTATTGAGGATAGAGATGAGGATTTCATTACCAGATTCAATATAAGATAACAAAACTTGGCTGCTGCTAGGGTTGCAACTACTTGGCTGCCACCCCTGTAGCAGCTAGGGGCATGGAATCTCAGCATACTTTTTCCACCCTAGAAAGGTATTTTCAAACCTACCTTTGAGACTCTATTTCCTTGGCTGCTACCAGGGGTTGCAGCTGCTAGACTGCAACCATTGCGCAATAGCCAATTTTTTTTTTCATAATCAGATGGTCCCAAGTGAGCGGACTTGGCTGCTACCAGAGGTTGCAGCTACTTGGCTGCAACCCAAGCAGCAGCCAAATTTTTTCCGTCCCAACTATCTTCAATTGCTTGTAGAATGCATGAATGAGTCGCCATTGCTTAGCCCATTATCACTGATGAGAACATAAATGGTTCTAAGGTAGCATGGAATACACTCCCTTTATGGTCACGAAAACTAAACCCAAGACCTCCATTTTTGTATGACCCTATGATAATATATTCTGAAATCTTATTGTTTGATTTGTATTGTGACATATTAGGGACCATGTGATCGAGTTTATGGAGAAATCTAAACCTCTTGTGAAGCAACTTTTGAAAGTTCTAATGAAAGGACTTAGTGTGAAGGATAAAAATCGTCTATAATTCTAATCTTGTACAATTCTGTACAATACCCCCTTGAAAGGGTGACACGGATAAGGAATTGCAGACGATTTTTATCCTAGTGTGAAGGATATTGACCAAAACAAAGAGTCACTGTTAATGGGTTCAAAGAGGATTAACCTGAACTACTATCCGATTTGTCCGAACCCAGAGCTCACTGTGGAGGTGGGCCGCCACTCCGATGTATCAACACTCACAATCCTCCTTCAAGATGATGTAGGTGGCCTATACGTGAGAGAGATTAATTGTGATAGCTGGATCTATGTCCCACCTATCGATGGATCTATTGTCATTAATGTTGGTAATGCACTGCAAATTTTAAGCAATGGTCGTTACAAGAGTGTGGAGCATCATGTGATTGCTAATGGAAGTAGGAACAGAGTCTCAGTTCTAATCTTTGTCAACCCAAGACCCAAAGACATGATAGGTCCCTTAACGGAAGTGCTAGAGAATGGAAAGAAACCATTATATAAGCAAGTTCTGTACTCTGATTATACTAAGCATTTCTTCAGGAAGGCCCATTATGGGAAGAAGACCATAGACTTTGCTGTAGTATGATAAATCAGTATTTTATTAAAGTCTCAGAATAAACTTGGTAGGAGAAACCTAATATATCAGGCTTGATTTTGAGACTTCCATCAGATGAATAATTGTTAATGGTTCTACCAAGATATTTAAATTCCTTGCATGATGGTTGTTAGCCGTTTTATATGCTTGTATTCTTCATTTCTACATTAAAAGTAACCCGAGATTTTTTAGGTAATTTTCCTACTTTTTTTTTGGTAGAATAGGTAATTTTCCTTTTGGTAATTAAATAATTGAGATGGAAATATGATTTGGTTTTCATTGAATTTTTTTTTTCTTTGGGCTAAAAGATCATTTTATTACCAAAATACTAAAACCGAATACAAGAACCAAAGAAGGGCTAAGCCTTGAACAAGATAAATAAAACCCCAAATAAGCTCGTGGGAAGAACAGCCCCACCTTCGGCATTGCCATTGGTAGGGAGCTCAGACCCGATATGGCATTTCATCTATAGCTAACTCCTCTATAATATTTGACTGGTTAATTGACTTCCACTATATGGAAACTCTGTTGAACCATGCCCAACAATAGTATGCGCCTAACTTGTGACACAAGGGGGAAAGTCCACAAGACCAAAAAGTCTTTGTTTGGACCAAAATTCCACATGGTTGGGTAACGTTTCCGCACGTGGGAGTATGCTGGCCTAGATAAGTTAAATGAAAATATGCCCTTGATATATTCACTGAAGGGCAAAGTTTTCTTTCACCTCGTGGTGAGGTCCACCACATGATCCTAGGGTCTAAGCACCCTCCTTCCCCTTCCCAAGTCTTTGATCCGCACGGTGAATGGATTTCCATTCACTATGGATGTAGGAAAACTCGGTCCTTCATTAGAATAGAATGACAAGTTTTGAAGCATTTTGCATAAAATATACATATAATTCAAGCTCTGGCGGGCTGAGCAGCTGTATTAAGCTTGATATCTCAGCCCTAGCCCAGGTTAGCCAGACCTGGAGGTGTGATTTCACAATCTAGGGTGGACTAGAAATCCCAACCCATCAGGAAATAATGTGCAGTCCTCAAGTCAGCTCGAGCTTTTGGGCCCAAGTTGGACCCTTAGGTAAATTAATCGAATTATACTTTCAATACTTTCAACATATGATAAATCCAGACAATAACTGTCTATTCAACATTGAAATTGCCATATCAATACTTGCCACTAAAAAAAATTGCTATATCATTTTTTCACACGGAAAAAATATGTGGCCACCCACATACCCCTTCCCCATTGGTTGTTGAAAGAAAACTTTTTGAAAGAAGAATTATTAAACTTTCAAATTCAGATTTTTGTGAAAGACATAAAATTTGTTGCTAGAAGTTAATGTTTGCCTCTTTTCTTCGGGTCAGATTGGTTGCAAATGGTTCTTTAAAACGTCACATTAAGTCCTCATCTATCATGTTCGGGTTGCACAAATTGTGAGAGTTTATCTGTAATTCGGAGAGATGGATAATGGGAGATGAGGCATCTATGAAATTTTGGTATGTTCGGTGGTTAGGCAATCAATGTCTATATGATAAACTTGCATAACCATATATTACCTAGCATTGGTTTTATATTTTATTGAAGATGGTAATGGGTTTACCGAGGGTGTTTTCCCCTATGTTGCAAATTATATGTGCTCGTATCACTTCCATTTTGCTCCCTACAGTTGTAGTGTAGGATAGGAGGGTATGGACCTTGACAAAGTCAGAAAGATTTACTTTGTCTTCATCTTGGGATAACTTGAGAGAGAGAAGCTTGATAAAGAGTTGGCATCATTTGATGTGGATGAAAGGGCTCATTCGTCATTTTTCAATTTTTGGATGGAGGCTAATGTATGAAGGTCTTCTTACGGATGACAAAATCAATAATCGAGCAATCTCATTGGCTTTGAGATGTATTTTATGTTATAAGAATGTGGAATTGTTAAGGCATGTTTTTTTGGAATGTGAGTATGTAGAGTGGTCAGTGTTTCTTGGTCTTAAGTACTTGACCATATTTTTAAAAACGGATTAGTAACGGTCAAGACCCATCCCAATATTGGTCTTGCCATCGGTTCTGATACTAAATAAGTATTTGATCGGTATTGTAATAGAGTGGGCATCGACATCAAAATATAGGGAGAAAGAACCCTTCCATGTCATGACCCAAACCTAGATATAGGTAAGGGTACAACCCTCACAGGCAATGATCCAGTGATCCATAATATTCACCAAGAATCAGGCATATAAGAACTCATACAAATTCAAGTGTCAACAAAAAAAAAAATTAACTCAAAGATAAAATATCCTAAAATCATACCTACTAGTGGCAATCTAAGATGTGATCCAAAAAAAAAAAAAAAAAACACTTTGTCAGAGTTTATATGAAATAGCAGCCTACTACAATCATCTACTACAGGAAAATAAACTAATAGAAAGATTCAGGTCACCATCGAAATTCGCTCAAAGCATATCTTCATCTCAATTATCTATGATTTTAAAATAATGGATTAAACTCAATAGCTCCATAGAGGAAAATAGTATGAACACATCATAGGGCAAACAACCAACAAAAAACAACGGTTAAAACAAACTGCTTTAGTTTTTCAAACCACACTTTTAATACAACACGATTATTTAAAAATAACCCTTTTTTTTTACTAGAAAATTATTTCATTAATGGAAAAGATAAATCAAAAAACCATACAAAAACCCAACCACCACAAGCAATTCCTAACCTCCCACCTTCGGCATGGCCATCAGTAGGAGGAAAGAAAGAGCACTAAGAAAACCTGAAGTGAGGTCTCCCATCTGAATCCTTTGCAAGGAAATCCAAAATGTGAAACGGGAAATGCACATTAACACTCGAATTCCCAAACTTTGCTGCATCTTTGGCCAAATAATCAGCAATTGAATTTCCTTCTCTGAAGTTGTGAGTTATCTTCCAGCTTATTCTGTCCAGGAATGTCTGAATATACAACCACCTCTGAAGAGCAAACCACGGGATCTTCTTTCGTTGCACCATAGTCACAACACTTTATCACACCGCCCATAATACGAGAGGGAAACACAGACCCCACAATCACATGATCACACTATTATCACTACTCTGTGACTAAATATATACCACTGTACATAGTGGGTATAAGTCCCGTTGCTCAACGGAACATCCCTCTCTGGTCTAGTACGGACTAGTTTATTTACCCTTACACACTTTCTCTTTTCACACATTCACAAAATCACCATTTATAAAATCACTTTCTTTAAAAACACGAACACATGTAAAATCTCCACGTGAGAATCAACATCAATATACATCACACTAATAGTCACCTTCATCAAATATCAATTACTCTCATAAACTCATGTCACATATAAACACAATTCGAAAAGTATAAGTCAGCACATATCAACGTTACAAGCAAACCAAGCGTCACATCATACAATCAACCCACACACCTATGGTGTAATTCCACTATAATCCGCTTACCTCCATTTGCAGAATTGTTACCTTCCCTTTGAGTCCCAAGTGTCCAAAAGGTCCTAGTTTGAAATTAGTAATAGCCTATGTTAATTACTATCTTTCCCATGATTTGGGTCCCATAAAGAATATTGTAAGTGGTCCCTATGAATTGAATCCTAAGCCTTGATATAAAATAATATTACATTTGGGTCACACGATTTGGGTCCCAAGAAAAACCCTAATGATTTCCAAGAAAACCTTAACACTAAAACAAAACCCTAAAAACAATTAGGGTCCCAAAACCCTAAAAACAAATGATTTGGATTAGGTCCTAAAAAGAATATTCATATGAAAAAACCAATATCTCTAACTTAGGAATAAAACTCATATTGGGTCACAAGAGAAAAACCAATAGAACCAACAATTTAAACTAAGGGTAAGAGGAAGCTTCATTACCTAGAGTGAGCAGAGCAGAAAAATAGAGAACTAGGCACCAAATCCCCTTCCTCACCCTTTCTTTCTTTATATAGCACACCCCCTTTCTCCATCTATCTCTCTCTTTCTCCATCCACTCCCACGGGTGTCTAAAAGTGGTGGGGTCCACAAAAAATGAATTAAAAATAAAAGAAATCGAGCCTAGGACCTTTAGATAGTCAAGGTACTAACCACTAGGCTAACTCATAAAGTCGTTAAACAAACCATAATTCTAATATTTAAGATTAGAAAATAACATAAAAAGATATATGTTCTAAGGTTCTAAAATTTGGAGCATTTGTATGTACCATGGACCTCCACGGATCATGATATGGCATGTAGCGCGGACACACACTAGGGTTCGGCCCTAATGAGATAGTATTATTGGTCCTCAAATGCTAAGAGGGAGATACAGGAGGTGAATAAATGTGAGTTATCACCTAGAAAGGGTCTAGGAGCCATAAATGTCTCCCCCAATTAAGGGGAATAGACTAATGACTCTGATGGATAAGACTGGTTTGTACCAAGATTTGGGTTAAGTGTCAAGTGATAAACTGGGAAGGTGTTAGGCACCCAGTCTGCTCGGCCCTATGGTTAGTCTAATTCTATTTGACCAAAGTTTGTTTGTACCCTACTAACTAATCCTAAATGTAGGTCATTGAAAACCCTAAACTAAGTATTTAAGCATGACATATGAAAACCCTAAGTCAAGTGTCTAAATTATGCTAGCTAGATTATAATGTAAATAATGAAATGATTACGTTAATTAAATATTAAAAACCCTAAATGATTTAATTAATGTGTTATGAGTCTTAGATTAAGCTAATTAAATAAGCCTAGACCTAGGATTAGTTGAGCAACTTATGAAACCCTAAATTAAATTAATTTGATTAATTAAGCTTAACCTAGATGGATGATTAATGAATTTATGAAATCTTAAATTGAACTAATTGGTGAAAGGTTTCTAATTAGCCAATACCTAATGAAATAAGAGAAAGAAGGGTTGGATTTGCTACCTTAAGTGAATGCATTTAATGGCCTAATGAATCTAGTTCAAATAAATTAAACTAATGGAGCTTATGAATCCTAATTATTCTTGTTACAATTGTTTTGATCTAACTTAGGGGATGCATTTAAAAATATTGCAAAATCCTATTTAGAGTAATGAGGTGAAATGTCTTAACCAATTAATCTAATTAATTACCCTACATTAAATAATTAATTAATTGATTGATTAAAATAAACAAACCACTAGAGGGAAAAATATTGGTGATTACATAAATTTAATAAATTGAACTAAATGAAGAAATCAAATACAGTGATTTAAAAAACTAAATAAACTAAATGCAATTAAATAAACAACAATTGAAATGACTAATTAAGTTAACTACATTACTTTAATCAATATAAATTACTACTACACTAATATGAATAAGGGTTGGAGTCCAAATGATTAGAAATAGTAGGAAAACCCAAATTCTCAATACGCACCTAATGCTACGAGCTGGTTTGAGGGACCAGCCACGCCCATCCTAAACTACGTCGCATGAACCCATTTTTCATTTTCAAACCCATTTTTATAAAAGTAAATCCCCATTTGATTAAACAAAGTAAAACAAATAAAATATATTTGAAAAAGACAAAACCCATATCTTATTTCAAAACTTTAGCTTAAGAAAAAGTATTCACATTCGATGTATATTATGATGATATCACACAATGACAAGAGGTTGGTGGTGTATTCCATATTTGAATTACAAAAATAAAAACAATGAAACGAACAAACAAAAGAAAAAAACAACACAAGACAAAAAAGAAAAGAAATAGAAGAGAAGGAGATGGGGTTCGGTGGGAAGAAATTGGAGATGATATCAGCAAAAGAGGAAGGAAAATGGAGATGGGGAAGATGGTTCGGCCATGGAATACGGAGGGTTGACGATGCTGGAAAGAAGAAGAGAGAATGGAGTTCCGATTTGAGGTTCAGCAAAGAGAAAAGGAAAGGAGGAGAAGGAGAGGTTTCAGTCATGGCAGAATGGAGTGAAGAGAAGAAGATGGGTGGCTGGGTTTGAAAGAAGGAAGAGAAGAAGGGAAGAAGGAGAGAAGGTTGCAGGTTTTAGTTGCAGCAAAGGATGGGCGGCTGCTGGTTTGGGGGCTGCAGATTTATGGATTCAGCAGCAAGGAACAGAAGAGAATGAGAAGATGAGAAGAAGACAAGGGGTGGTTCGGTTGGTGCTTGGATCAGCAGTGGAGGGGCGGCTGCTGGTTTTGGGGGCTGCAGATTTATGGATTCAGCAGCAAGGAACAGAAGAGAAGGAGAAGATGAGAAGAAGAAGACAAGGGGTGGTTCGGTTGGTGCTTGGATCAGCAGTGAAGGGACGGCTGGAGGAGAAGAAAAAAAGAAGAAAAAGAATATGAAAAAGAAGAAGGAGAAAGAAGAATAAGAAGTAGTTCCAGGTTTCAGCCATGGGAGCAAAGAGGAAAGGGGCGGTTGGGTTGTTTGGAGAAGAAGAGGGCTAGAGATGGGGATTCGGTTAGGGCTCAGATCCTAATCTAAGGGTCCGGATTAAACAGAATCATAAAGCCAAATGTAAATCCAAAATCAATTAAATTAAAAGAAACCAAAAAAAAAAAAAAATTAAGTCTAAATGAACCTAATTACATCTAATTGAACTGGATTAAATTAAAATGAATATAATTAAACCATTTAAACTGAAATCATATTTAATTGAACCAAATAAACCTAATTAATTGAATGGAATCAAAATACAGCTAAATGAACCAACTAAAACCAATCCAACCTAATTAAATCGGATTAAATTAAAATGAATTTGTTAGACTATATAAAGCCAAAAAGAAACCAGTTGAACCCAATTAATTTAAATGAACCAATTAAACCTAAATACACCTAATTGAATCGGATTAAATCAATTCACACCTAATAAACTATATTAAACCAAATTGAAACTAATTAAACCTAATTAATCTAAATGAACAAATTATTAATAAATTAGAACTCAATCTATTAAATTAGTTAAACTAATTCTAATTTGCCATTGGGAGAAGAAAAATACCTTGAACCCAGCTTTAATAAAGAAACAAGGGGAGGTAACCGTTATGCTTCAAACCCCTAATTGAATTGAACCGGAGTAGATCTCCTGGCTCAAGGAAGGATTATACATTAAAATTTTTATACATTGAGAGATTCTTTATTTAGAGAAAGAGAATTAGAAAAAACCTTCATGGGGCCATATTCCTTCTCCCAAATTTTCTCCTCCTCTTTTAAAAGAGGTGAAGGGCTATATTTATAGCCATGGGAATGGTGGAGACCTCTCTTTGGGGACTGTTTGATAACATTTCAAGAAATGTGTTTCTATCGTTTATGTTTTAAGAAACGACAGAAATGGGACAAAATGTGTTTGACAAACTCATTCTGTTTCTCCTGTTTTCATAAATAGAAATTGAAATTTATGGTGATTTCTGTTCCTAGAAACGGACATGTCGAAACAAGTATGACTTGTTTTGTCATTTCTGGGAACATCTTTGGTGCCCAAAAATCTGGAAATCCCACAAACCCTTTATCGTATGAGAGTGATGTCTCGCAAACCCTTCGTCGTCAATGGATTGAGGCAAGTCACCAACGACCTCTTCTTCTCAGCTGGGTTTTGGAGGCAGAGGCGGAGGTTCAGATCGAGCCTGGCCATTCGTACTAGGCGCTACAACGCTCCTTACAGTTCCCTCCTTCTCCTTCCTCTTCTTAATCGATTGATCTTTATTAGTCGACACTGGCATTTTCTCACTCTCATGCTCACCATTTGCAGCCGGAGGCGCCCGAGCTCGACTGGATTCAAGATCCACTTGTGGCTCCGCCTTCTTAGGTTTTGGAACTGGCATAATCTGACTAGAATCACTCGCATTCGTCTCACTAGAGAACCTTGCTTTGAATCCAGTGCTCTTAGCCCACAACGACGGCATTGCAGTGGCCTCGGGTGCTGACGGACATGGTCTCGGCCTCAGTCGTCTTGTTGGATCAGAGCTCGCCATTTAAACCCCCACTAGATAAAGCTGCTTCACTGGATAAAAAATGCATAAAATGTCTATGGATCTGATCTCTATCAACCGGTATTTAGAGTTCTCGAGAATACTAAGCTTGTTAGCTTAGCTGCTTAGGGTTTTGAGAAAGAAAGGGAGGTGAATTTCTAGGCAAGCTACTACTTTCAGTGCCCAGAGAGAGAGAGAGAATGGTATGCACATTGGAATGGAGAAACACCAAAATGTTGAACAAGAGTTTTGTTCAAATCAATTATCAAACACCTCCTTTTCCGTTTCTGTTTCCAGAAATGGAAATTTTCGTTTCTGTCGTTTCTACCATTTCTTGAAACACAAACAACAAAAACGTTATCAAACAGGCCCTATGACTTGCTTCTATGTTTCTAGGAACATCTTTGGTGCCAAAAAATCATGAAATCCCACAAACCCTTCATCGTATGAGAGTGATGTCCCGTAAACCCTTCATCCCAACGACCTCTTCTTCTCGGCTGAGTTTTGGAGGCAAAGGTGGAGGTTCAAACCAAGCCTGGCCATTGGTACTGGGTGCTATGGCGCTCATTACAGTTCCTTCTGTCTCCCTCCTCTTCTTAAGTGATTGATCTCTATCAATCGACGTTGGAATTTTCTCACTCTCATACTCACCATTCGCAGCTGAAGGCGCCCGAACTCGACTAGATTCAAGATCCACTTATGGCTCTGCTTCCTTAGGTTTTGGAACTGGAATAATCTGACCAGAATCACTCACATTCGTCTCACCAGAGAACCTCGCTCTGAATCCAGTCCTCTTAGCCCACGACGACGGCATTACAGTGGCCTCGGGTGCCGACGGCCATGGTCCCAGCCTCGATGGTCTTGTTGGGTCGGAGCTCGCCATTTAAACCCCCACTAGCTACAGCTACTTCATTGGATAACAAATGCATAAAATGCTTGTAGATCTGATCTCTATCAGCCAGTATTTAGGGTTCTCAAGAGATGTTTCCAAACCAGTATACTGAGCTTGTTAGCTTAGCTGCTTAGGGTTTCGAGAAAGGAAGGGAGTTGAATTTCTGGGCAAGTTGCTACTTTCAGTTCCTAGAGAGAGAGAAAGAATGGTGTGCACGTTGGAACGGAGAAACGCCAAAATGTTGAACAAGAGTTTTGTTCAAATCAATTATCAAACACCTTCTTTTCCATTTCTATTTCCAAAAAAGAAAATTTTCATTTCTACCGTTTTTTGAAACAGAAATGGCAGAAACGTTATCAAATGAGCCCTTGGTTTTCAATGTGAGACTAAAAAAAGAGGTTTGTAAAAAAAAATGGTTGTTTGAAATAGGATCTAAACCTTGATTTTTTGTTAACTTCCTAAAGTCATATCTTTAAAACTGTTAGTTGGAATTCGATGTGTAATATGTCGTTGGAAAGCACATATTGAGCACTATCCAATGATGTGAGATGCGATCTCGACTAAGAACCCTAACGAAAATATGCGTAAAGTAGAGACCCAAATTATGTAGTAAAAGGGGGGAATTGGGAGCCGATTCACATCCTTCTCGCACAAAAGTGTAGTGTCCAGCTTAAGGGAACAAACAAAATTAATCCACAACTTCAAAATCCAATTTTGAAGATATTTTTCATTAAAAGTGCATAGGGGCAAAATGGTCATTTTTTACCCTAGGTTCAAAATTTCTCCAAGTATATAACATCTAGTGTGTAATTCTTCTTATTCTCATCATCGCCGGGGGGTAACAAAAAGTGTCTACAACATTACATCCTTCCCCACTAAAAAGAAAAATTTCATCCTCAAAAATTGCACTCACTTGTCACCGTCTTAGGTGATGCCTTGGCATCCTGTTGTGTCAGTGCGTAAACTCTCGTATGTGCCTTGGTCTTCTGTCCATCTTGATTTCCTTAGTTCCCTTTCTTAGACCATTTGGGACACTCTCTGATCATGTGTCCGGACTTCTTACACTTGAAGAAGACTTTTCCCTCTTGTTGACAATCATAGGCATAATGCCCCTTCCTCCACACTTGTAACACAACATTGTTCTTGTTGGCGCTCCCCAGAATGGGCCTTTCCACACTTAGGGCAATCTTTGGCAGGTTTCTTACTGAGACCAAAATCCTTTTCTCCCTCATCAACATCAACTTGATAGTTGTTTGGTTTGAATTTATTCCTTCATCTGCCCCAGAGCGGCTATCCACCTTGCAGCACTTCTTTGCAATTAGGGCACACTTTAGCACATCATTGTAATTGGTTGATTGGCGAGTAGCAACCACAATCTTTATCTCTAGTTTCAGTCCATCCTCAAATTGCCCTGTTTTCTTCTCTTCTGTGTCTACTAACCATGTTGCGAAATGAGCCATCTCCTCAAACTTTCTCTCATACTCAGCCACCAATATCGTCCCTTATTCCAACTGTAGAAATTCCTTCTCTTTCTCCCAACGAACTGGAGCTGAATAATATTTATCATTAAATACTTCAATAAATTCATCCCCAATCACTGGTTGAGTATGTCCCCCAAGTACATGCCTTGTTGTCTCCCATTAGTAATCAGCATCACCCTACAACATGAAAGTGGCATACTCCACCTTTAATGCATCAGTAGTCCTCATCAACCTAAAGATCTTATTCATCTCCCGTAGCCATGACTCACCAGATAAAGGGTCGGTGGTTCCCTTAAACATAGGTGGTCGAAACTTCCTAAACTTCTCAATCACCTTCGCTACATCAACTTATCTCCTTTGATAAACAATCAATCCCTAATAATCCAAGTTATCATAATATTTTCAGTTTAGCTAGTCAATCACCCTATAGTGTCAATATATTATGTTCCAGCACAAATATTTTACTAATCTCCCTATGCCACTAGGTTCTACTCTTAAACCTATCGCTTTGATACTATTTTGTCATAACCCAAAACCAGATACAGGTAAAGGTACAACCCTCATGGGCAATGATCAAGTGATCCATAATATTTACCAAGAATCAGGCATATAAGAACTCATAAAAATTCAAGTGTCAACAAAATAAAAAGACTCAAAAATAAAATATCCCAAAATCATACCTGCTAATGGAAATCTAAGGTGTGATCCCAAAGTTAAAAAAAAAAAAAACACTTTGTCACAGTTTACATGAAACAACAGCCTACTACAATCACCTACTAAAGAAAAATCAACTACTAGAAAGCTTCAAGTCACCCTCGAAATTCGCTCCAAGCATATCTTCATCTCAATTATCTATGATGTTAAAATAATGGATTAAGCTCAACAACTCAGTAAAGAGAAATAGTAAGAACACATCATAGGATAAATAATCAACAAAAAATAACGGTTAAAACTAGTTTTAGTTTTTCAAACCATACTTTTAATATAACACGATTATTTAAAAATATCCCTTTTATTTTATCACACTTTAGTCGGCAATGAGGGAAATAAACTACCACCGTACATAATACGAGAGGGAAACACGGCCCCCACAATCACATGATCATACAATCACGCTGTCGTCACTACTCTATGACTAAATATACACCACTGTGCACAGTGGGTATAAGTCTTGCAGCTCAATGGGACACCCCTCTCTGGTCTGGTACGGAATAGTTTATTTACCCTCACACACTTTTTCTTTTTACACTTTCACAAAATCACCATTCATAAAATCACTTTCTTTAAAATCACAAACACTGGTAAAATCTCCACGTAAGAATCAACATCAATATACATCACACTAATAGTCACCTTCATCAAATATCAATTACTCTCATGAACTCATATCACATATAAACATAATTTGAAAAATATAAGTCAACAAATATCAACAATACAAGCACACTAAACATCACATCATACAATCAACCCACACATCTATGGTGTAATTCCACTATAATTCACTCACCTCCATTTGTAAAAGTGTTATCTCCCCTTTGAGTCCTAAGTGTCCAGAAGGTCCCAATCTGAAATTAGTAATAGCCTATGTTAATTACTATTTTGCCCAAGATTTAGGTCTCATAAAGAATATTATAAGTGGTCCCTATTAATTGACTCCTAAGCCTTGATATGAAATAATATTAGATTTGGGTCACACGATTTGGGTCCCAGGAAAAACCCTAATGGTTTCCAAGAAAACCCTAATCCTAAAACAAAACCCTAAAAACAATTAGGATCCCAAAATGTAGACACCAAATTTTGTCCCCCCCCCCCTTTGGCAATGATAAATTATGGGTGATGATAAAACATGTATTTTCTCTTTCGGAAAGAATCTAAATTTTGACAGAAGTCCAGACTATCTCCGCTATCCTAACCTAAAGCCGCTATGCAAGAACATGCGGAGTACAATTGAGCATAAAACTGGTTAAGATTTTAGCCCAATATTTTGTATGATGCTAGGAGGGTGACCAAAAGGGGTCATTAATACCTTTCTCTAGAATAAGACAATTGAGCCTAGCATGTGCTCAATTCCTGTATCATTGGAAAGTATTCGAAAATACGATCCCATTGATATCTTGTATGAAAAAAATGAATACCCAGATATGTCGTATTGCCTACCTAAACTTTGAACCAGTTAAACCAGAATAAACTTAAACTAGACCGAACTAGACCAAACCAGACCAACCCGATCTAAACCAAACCAAACCTACCTGCCTTCCCCTCAGTTGATAACATCAACTATAACTACAACCAAGTGGTCGACCATTAGGTCCAAATCTGTATGCCACTGTTGTGCTGTCGATAGATTCACTACTTCAGCATCGTTATCGGACATTGCAGGTTGAGCAACTATTTCTTGTATATCGTTCCACACCGAGAAGAGCGCAACTCCCTCTAGTAACAACAAGAATAGAACCATAGGCTCATATGCTGGGAGCATCTCGGGGTATAGGTCTAACTACCTCAACTCCCCGTTTCTGGCATGCTATAGTTCTCTCGACGAAGGGAATGGGAGATTATCGGTAAGCCAGATGCTTCGTAAACCACCAGTACATTTTGTTGCACTTAAATCACCCTCGTGAAGAGGTGCACTCTGATACCATTGATGTCCAATAGCTTTGATAGTAATGGTTGGATCTACTACTACCTCGTCCATTGAGTATAACAGAGCAAATGATGGTATAGCAATGAACAATGGGATGATACTAGGAAATATGGTCTCAAGAATCTCGATAGTAGTTCCATGAACAATTCTTCGCGGGATTGGATTAGTTTGATAGTGGAAATGCCATAAAGCGTAAACCAACATCCGTGATACGAAAACCAAAATCAGAATGAGGAAGAAAAAGATCTACTGACACTTGAAAAAGTAGCTTTCAAGGTATCGTCACTTCAGTGAATCACTTGAGCCCTGATACATTTTTGGTGCCATAGAGCTAGACCAGTGAGCTATTACACTTTCTTCAAAGGATTGTTGCTTCCAAGGCCACCTCCTGGTTGTCATCACTCGATCACTTCCTTTTCCACTAAGTGATTACTTAGGACCTTAGCGTACGATCTGGGCTATTTCCCTCTTGACTTTGGATCTTAGCACCCAAAAAGTCTGTTAGTACAAACGATGATGGCCTGTATTCGGAGTTTCCCTGGGTTGGTAAAGTGAAATGGGGGCCACCCTAGCCCATTGAGTGCTCTACCTCGGGCCATTGACATCATACGCTCTACTGAAATAGTTCACGAAAAACCAACTATATCCGATCTTGGTTGGCCTTTTACCCCTAGCCACAAGTCATCCCAGGATTGGATCTAAGCGTTAGGCCCCCCTGAAAGAAAATATACGCCCATAACGCCACAACTTTAATGGCTCTACATTGCTTTTTAGCCTAAAAACCTTGGCCTCACCCCACTCATTAAACATATTCCTCTAGGGACCCAGGATAGGAATCCACACCTATTAAAGAAAAAACCCGCGCCCTTGGATGTCTTCTCAAAAAGAACTGAAAAATGGTGTGGCCTAAGACTTACTTTAGATACCATACTTTCTGGGGGATATGCAATTGTTGGCATTGGCACCCGTGTGGGCTTGGTAGATCTAAACCACTTTATTGCAACACAAACTCTCTCCTTTGCTTTGGGATGATAGGAAGAGGCACATCACCTAGGGGCAGAAAGCCCAAAAACGGAGAAAGTAGATGGAAGGGAAGCTCTAGGCGAGGACCTTTGCTTTGGCAGAGATTCTGACTCTCTTGTTCCAGCTTCATAAGTAGTAATGTTAGAAGATTTTAGATACTTTTCAAATTCGGGATTTGCGGCAGGCAACTATCAACAAGGTAAAGAGATGCTCTTTTTTAACCAAAGCAGTATAGGCATTGGCCCCTCCCTTTAGTAGACGGTGATGCACATCTAGGATGGACAGAAAGACCAAAAACTGAGGGATTGGACAAAAGGGAAGCTACGCTTGCACGCCTTGGCGCTAGATCCCTATCCTCACAAAGACAAGGCCAAGGAGCAAGGCAGTTGATAAGATAGAAGAAGGGGCTAGGCTCTTGGTGGAGCAAAGGAGACAGTTAGGATAACGAACTTGAAGTGGAGCCCAAGTGACCGGTGAGCTAGTGGTTAGTGGCCAATAGTGCCCTAGTTAATGGCATTCCTCTCTGCGGCTGGCACTCAAGGGACGACGGGGCACTCCATACAGAGCAAGCAAGTCTTAGGGATGAAGCGCCCGCACAAGGACCTCCATTCTCATTAGGAGGTCGAACCAAGGACCTATGGAAGTCGGGGCTACCCCCTCCCCATGGCACTGCAACAGTGTCCTGAGGGAGGAGTTTAGAGGCCTTATAGTAGCATTCAATGTTTGTTTGATTCAAACAACTGCGCTTAGTCCCCCCGCTCATGAAACAGCTTTATTGTAATGGATGGTAGAGGCTCCATTGTACCCAAAGCACTGAAGTGATCCAACAGCCGGGAAGGGGCCTAGAAGTGCCTACTACTACACCACACTACACTTGGCTCTACACATTTACAGAGCTAATCACTATTCAGTGCCTAGGAGAGCTAAGGGGGGCTTCAATCGTTACTACTTATCCCCATCTCAGCCCAAGCTAATGGGGCCTTACTTATTCTAGGAGGGAGTAGAGCCTCGAGAAGCATTGTTGAGAGGAAGATCTTTGGTCCCTCTTCATTCTCTACAGGGGTCTCTGCCCACATGAAATCGGAGTAAAGATGGAAGGACTTCTAAATTTTCATAGGGTCCTCCCGGAATTCTTTCTAGGTCCTGTTGAATAATTTTTATGGATTCCGTCATTTCACTAATTTGTGTATTAAATAACGGGCTAATGAATCTCCTTCTTTTTTCTATTAAACTTCCTAATCAAATTCGTCGTAACATTCATAATGATCAACCATATGAAGATTTCCCACCTTATTACCTTCCACGGATACTTAAGGGTTAAGAAAAGCTTCCACAGAGACGGTAAGCCTTACCATCTCCTTTTAAGGCTTACGCGGAGATGGTAAGGCTTACCATATCCTTTTAAGCCTTACACGGAGATAGTAAGCCTTACCATCTGCTTTTAAGTCCTTCCACAAATACTTAACCTAGGGGTGTCAAACCATAAACTGAACTGGTAAAATCGATTTGACCGAACTGATAACAGCCCAGACCAAATCGAACCGAAGCCTTAATGGTTTAGTTTCAGTTTGGAGTATTGCAACCCCAAAACCAAACTGGACCACACCAAAAATTGGATGAGCCCAAAATCGACTCAATAGCCAGATCGAAACTGAATCCAAATCGGTAAGAAACCAAAACACTTTAAAATTCATTAAAAAAACCATATTTTGCATAGTTTTTGTATACATTTGTATGGAAATTTGAATCCAAGCTTGACCAAAAGTCGAAACCAACCCGATTACAAATAAATTTAAGAAATTGAAGACAACCTGAAACCAAATGGAAACTAAAATTTCTTTATTGGTTCGATTTTGGTTTCAGCCTTTTCACACCGAAACCGACTCAACCCAGACCAAAATCAAGCCATACGGATCCGTTGACACCCCTAACTTAACCCTTAAGAATTGCTTTCACGGAAATGGTAAGCCTTACCATCTCCCTGTAAGAATTCTTCACAGATTCCTTGTTTTGCTATAAATAGGTGACCTCGGGTCATCACTATAAAAGAGCGGGGGGAGAAATCCTGAGAGAGAAATCCCTATTCCAAAGACCCTACAAAAGAGAGAGAGAGAGAGAGAGAGAGAGAGAGAGATAAAAAATGCAAGAGTCTGAGAAATTTCAAAGCCGATTGTTCAAACCTCGCTAAAGTTGACACCCTAGTATGGAAGCCCTATTACCGTAGGTTTCAAAGACTGTGTCATCCATTTCAGCTTCATACGGAACCTTTGCTTAAATTTTTATAGTTGATTTTGATATTTTTATTATAACGAGGAAGCCCTGCCCATCTGTGAGGGTAGCGGCCAGAAGATGTGTGTGTGCATTCCCCCTTTGTGGGGAGAAAAAAGGATTTTCATGCATTCCATCCTCTCTCCTCTCTCTCTCTTTCATGAGGGAGGGGTGTACCATGTGTACTTACCTTATGGGCCCCGTGTCGCCATATCACCCCTCGGAGATATGTGGAGGCCTATTTTGCAAGAGTGTAAAGTTCATCATTCAAGATGGTGATTTGATGATGGTCCAATACGGGGATCGAGATCATGCAAAAGGTTTTGGAGTCACCACCTAGGATTATGTGTATAGGACCAAGGGGTGGGCCTAATTCCTGAGAAAATGGCCCAAAAGTTGGTTTGGTCTAGAGATTTAGGGTAAGTGTCAGGTTGTAGAATTGGGAAGGTATTAGGCACACAATCTACCCGGTTCAACCAGTCTTCCTACTAGATGCTTAAGAACGAACATTTTCTACAATTATTCCTATTCCGCATACATGGCTAAGTTATCACACATATATACATTGACTGAATTTAAATAACTATATACACTAAAATAAGGTCTATATAAAGTCTATATTGTGCTAATTTTGTGAGAAATTATACCTGACCCCTGTTTCGGGTCAAGGGGGTGGACCCCCTGGTTGATGTTGGTACGAACTTTCTTACGGATTCTCCTGGCTCAGGGGAAGATGGTCTTGATCTCCAACTTCCTTTCTTGAGAGATGCTGATTGTGATAATATTCGGACAGAGTTTCAGCTAGGAACAGTTACTTTTGGATTTAAATTCTGACAGAGCTTCAGCTAGGGAAGGCTATTTTCAGGCTTAAGCTAAGGTGGTATTCCAATAGGGCCTCCGTTAGGGATGAGCTACTTTTGGGTTTTGGCTGAGGTGGCACTCAAACAGAGCTTTTGCTGGGGATAAACGATTAGAGGGTCAGGCTGAGGTGGCACTCTGACAGAGCTTTCGCTAGGGATAGGCAATGGGAGTGTTAGGAGGAAAAATCTCACTCAAAGAAAGAAAAGGATTGAAGAGTCCCGAAGGCCCAAGAACACTTCGGATCTTATAAAGATCTCTTTGAAGATTTGGAAAACCTCAATGGGGGAGAGGAGAGAGGGCATAGCTTCTCTACTATGGGTTGCTCACTAAGAAACTTGGGTTGTTGTGATGTGTGTTTGTGTGTAAAATCAAATGGAGGGGGTATTTATAGAATTTTTGGACGAATAGGGAGGAGAGAGAAAATTTCTTAACCAACGATAGTAAAAAGTAATTTTTCTAAACTAATGGGATGAAAGTAAGAAATTTTAGACCAATGGGGTGGAGGATAATTTTCTATAGTCAATAGGGTGAAAGGTAATTGTTTTGGACCAATAAGGTAAAAATATTCTTTTTTGAACCAATGGGAGGCCACGGTGTACGGTATGCTAGCGGTGCAGTGTCACTGGAAGAGGGATTCCGATCATCGATAGGGGTATCAGAGGTTTTGACAGGGGTGCGGGAGGTTCAACAGAGGTTCTGAAACTCCAAAAGGGGTGTTGGAGTTCCAGTAGGGGTGCTAGAACTCTAGAATGGGTGTTGGGGCTCTGATATGGGTGCTGGGACTCCAAAATGGGTGCTGGGACTGGGTCGGGTTTACGTGGGGCTTGGCTGAGTATACACGAGGCTTGGTCAGGTACATGTGGGATTTGATCGAGTGCACGCAGGGCTTGGTTGCATGCATGCGAGGTTTGGCTGAGTGCACATGGGGCATATTTGGGTGTACGCGGGGCTTGGCTAAGTGCACACGGGGCTTAGTTGGGTGCAAGCAGGGCTTGGTTGGGTATGAACGGGGCTGGTATGGGTGGGGTTTGGGCACTCAAGGTAAGGTGTGGGTGCTCGTATGGATGGGGTTTAGGCACTCAAGGCAAGGCATGGGTGCTCACATGGGCGGGGTTTGGGCACTCAAGGTGCAACTTTCAGGAGTGATTGCGAAAGATCTTATGGTCCAATTTTGATGTATCATATATCGTTGAAATCGTAATTCTGAGTACTATACATTTGTATAATAACTTTGATCGGTTCCTTCATATGTGAACTGTAATACTGGGACCCTTCTTTTCTCTTGTATAGGTTTTCTAGGTGTTTTGGGTGAGTACGGAATGCTCTTGGGAATAGTTACCTCAGTTAGTTATCATTTCTGTTGATTGGAGGTAAAAGGTCACGTTCAAGATCTGTAAGTCATTATAGCCGGGGGAGGGTGACAAAATTGGATGTCTACAAAATGCCCCTCTTTAGCCGAGGCCTGTGCCAACAGTTGAAGGGCAAAGAAAAGAATGACCACATTTTTTCACCCGGAGCATGTACTGCGTCATCTTGCTCATCAGTGACAGAATTGAAAATGCAATAGGTAATATCTCTTAACTACTTTGAAGTTTAGGACTTACCTAGGCTACTGATTGTAAGAAAGAAATTCGTTGCTCTTTTAATCCTGTAAAAGATATTAGTACTTTGATCTTTGGATTTTCCTTGGCTGGGCTTTTCATGTGTCAGTATGGGGAATTTGTTCTCCAGGATGGGTCTTCGAACCAATTTAGACTATCTAGGACCATTGGTTACAAGAGAGAAATTTGCTGCTCTTCCAATCTTCCATCAGATAAAATATTTAATTCTTGGATTTTCCTTAGCTGGGCCTCCATGTGCCAGTTTAGGGAGTTTGGTCTCCAAGCTGGGTCTTTTGAACCAATCTAGACTATCTGGGACCAATGGTTACAAGGGAGAAATTTGCTGCTCTTCCAATCTTGTAACAGAAAAAAACTTTTGATTCTTGGACTTTCCTTAGCTGGGCTTTCCATGTGCCAGTTTAGGGAACTTGGTCTATGAGATCGGGTCACTCGGATGTGATTTAAGGAGATTGGGCCTCCTAGGGCGGGGTCAATGAGATTAGGCACCTAAGGCCAAGTCAATGAGGTTGGGCCACTTGGAGCCGAGTTAATGAGATTGGGCTACCTGGGGTCGAGTCAATGAGATTGGGCCACCTGGGGCTGAGTCAATGAGATTGGGCCACCTGGGGCTGAGTCAATGAGATTGGGCCACTTGGGGCTGGGTCAATGAGATTGGGCCACCTGGGGCCAGGTCAATGAGATTGGGCCACCTGGGGCCAGGTCAATGAGATTGGACCACCTGGGGCCGGGTCAATAAGATTGGGCCCTTGGATTTAAGCCCTTGATTCTAAAAAATTTAGCTCTTGATCTTGAACTTTGATTCTTGATTTGGGATCTTGAACTTTGAATTTTGGCTTTTGATTTGGATTCTTGATTCTGTGTGAGATAATTTCCATCTATCTCACAAATTTTGACTTAGATTTCACCTTCTACAAAATTTACCTTCCATTTTCATGTGTTTTTATCTACCAAGTAGATTTCACTTTCCCATTTGTATGTGATTTTACCTACCAAGTAGATTTCACTTTCCATATGATTTTAATTTTTTACCTACCACAAGAAATTACTTTGTATTTTGATTTTGTGGTAAGAACTCATGATACCCCCCTTTGTTCACTCACTACTCTGAGTTTCTTAAGTTTGGAACGATTCATGAGCGAGTGTGCTCGGGTTTTTGAGTTTCTTCGGGGATTCAAAGTTTTTTGCATTTCTTTAGGTTTTCTTCGAAATTCTTCATCTTCTTCTTGAAGTTCTTCATATTTCTTGAGGAGGGGGCCATTTGGAGAATTTGAAGTCTATTTGGGCCTTTTTGGAAATTATGAAACTTTGTTAGGGTTTTTTTTTTGGAAATTATGAAACTTCTTGGGGTTCTTTGCAAATTTGGATAAATATGGCCGAAAGGAGGAAGAGAAGGACTCCAGGAGAGATCCAACTGGCCAGTGAGAGAGATGTAGCACATCCTCCCAGGGGGATGACAGTCTCACAGATTGGTACATTGAGTGGACACTTTCCAAGACCTGAAACCACATCTATAATGTGGTGTGGGGCAAATGGGTAAGTCCTTTCCTTTCCCTTATTTTGTTTATTTTTGCATTTATTTATTTTTTACCAATTTTTTGTTCATTTTTTGCATTTATTTTAGGAACACAACAATGGAACGCCCCCTACATTAGCTAGGTATGGCCATCTCAATGCACTTCGGGAATGGTATGAGATGCTTCCCCATAGGGTAAAGGGGCAAGTAGATTCGACTTACCTATGCCATTTGGCCTCACTGGAGACTAGAAAATTCAGCTTGGCAGTGGCAGGAGCTTTGGTGGAGTGGTAGTGGCCGAGCACTCATTCTTTTCATCTTCCTGCCAATGAGATCACCATCACACCTTTGTGTTTCTATCCCATGACTAGCATACCCTTCATGAGGAGGCCTCTATCTATTCCTGAGACTTTATTAGTATTGGAGTTCATGGAGTTGACAAGTATTGAGATTTCGGATGATTAGACACATATCCGCTTGGGTGTGATCAGTGGCCATTGGATGAGGAAGGATCAGAGGGTGAACACAGGTAACCTTGCACAGGTAACTCACTCCTTTTTTTTATTTGCCGTGTGACCTCCGGGGTGGAGTGGACATCCGCATGATTGCCCCTTTTTGGGACCTTTGGAAAGTGGATTCTTGGGATTGGAGCGGGGCTGCCTATACATACCTTCTGTGGACCTTAGACCTACTGGCATATGGGGATCGAGGCCTCAAGGGGGTAGGCTACATTCTCTAGGTGACTTTGCATTTCTTTTTGTTCTTTTTTTTTTTCTCTCTTCTTTTGTTTTTTGATTGCACATCCTTATCTTGATATTTCAATTCAGCCTTGGTGTTATGAACACCTAGAGATCTTAGCCCCTCTACTGAAGGATCCTCTAAGTCACCCTTCCCTATGGCTAACAGATGGGGAGTTAGTCGGGTATTGAGGAACTGACACTATCCCTTCTAGACCACTCCCTGCTCTCTTCTGGACGGTCTTACAGAGGTAAGCCTTGTCTGGTGTCAAGTTTTTCCTTTGTCTTATGCTGTACTCACTTCTTCTTATCTTTGTAGGTCAATTGGAGGCCATTTCGAGATCTCCAATTCTACAACCCTGATAAGTTCGCTCGAGCCAAGTGCCTGACAAAGAGCCACAGACTATTTAGGGATATCTGGGGCCATGCATGGTATCTGGGGGAGCGTGTCACTCCTTAGTGGTCCGATCCTGCTATGCTTTCTCCTCCCTATTATCCCCCATCGACTATGCTTAACCCGAAGCATCTCCTTAAGAGTGAGATAGAGATATGGGCTGAAAGGGTGTGGGATGACTCTCTCCTGGATCATAACAGGGATTATGATGCCTTTCTCTAGAGGAGGATACAGTCTATGCTCCCTTTGGTCCCAGGGGCCACTGGTATGTTTCCTCTCTTGAACATTCTTTTTTTATTGATGTTCTTTCAGTGGTGGGCACGACATGTGGCTCCCCCTCCTACTCGGTCATGAGCAGATGCTACCTCCTCATCTAAGATTGAGTCTTCCATTGTTCTAGATGGCCATTAGTCCCTTTAGTGGTTTCCCTGGCTGGTCTTATCCCAGTGCAACCCATCCGGGCATTCCTCAGCTCTTAGAGCGTAGATTGGATAGAGATGCCTCTCTTGGACTTCCTATCCCATATGACTGTTTGAGTATCAAAACACTTCTTATTTGATTGATTCTTGATTCCTTTTGACTGATATGCTTGTTTTCAGGTGTCTCCGGAGCTCTATGCTGAACTTAGGAGGATGCATCAGGGTTTGTCCGAGGTTGTGGTTGAGAGGGTACTCTCCTGTTCTTAATCTCTTTCCTCTTTTATTGCTGCTTTTCATGATCATTCCATATATTCCCCCAGGAGAGGGAGAATGATGCCCTAAGGAGACAGGTCAACTCCCTAAGGAGACAGGTCAACTCCTATCATCAGGAGAATGTGTGCCTGCTAGAGCAGATTGAGGATCTTACATTGAGGCCAGAGAGTTCGAGATTGGCATCCACTGAGCCTTCTCACTTTCCACGAGCATGGTTTAAACGAGGAGCATAGTTACGACGATGATCTTGACTTCTAGGGATTTATTTCTGCATTTCTGTAAACACAAACATATGCATATTTTCCCCACATGTTGTTTATATTAATTTTTTTATTTTTTTTATTTTGGCATCTTATAAATGTCATCCTATCTTTGGCATAATGAATTCCACAACTCAAGTCTTCCACAAAATAATCGGGATAACATCCAAATATTCTTTCATTCTACTACCAAGTGAATTATATGAAAATAACCTTCCTAACATAGACAGGATAGGTAGGTAACAAGGTGGGGAGACTTCTTGGGGTGGGTAAAACTTTACTAACTCCTCTGGGTCCACCGCCTCAAGTCCATATTGTTGGCTGACGTAAGTGGGCAAGTAAAAAGACATATGAGTCAATCCCATCAACCTGATATAATTGTATCCAGGGGTCTTCATAAGAAAATCTTCCTGTGGCTTCCCTGGGCATCTCCATATAATGTCCTTTGTAGTTCTTCCTTATAGGTACTCTTCCTAATCAACAATGAGTTTGAATTCCGGGACTTCCCTCTTGTCCTAGTAGCAAAGGGTTCTGAGTTGACCTTCATTTAATGGCTTGATCAGCTTCAACTTATCAAGTAGCCAGAGTTGGAAAGTGGCGAGACTTCCGTGATAATGATCAAGTCCAAATCTACGGCTGCGGATCATATCATCAAGTCCTTTGAATGTCTCTGCAAGGACTATAGGAATGATATCTCCTCCTTTCTTCAATTGCTTTACCATCTTTATTAGAACCAGTGGTGCACCATATCTAGGATTTCGGAGAACATAGTGAGCTATCATGCATAAAAGGTAAGCATCCTGTGATCTTTGCTGATGAATTCCCCCTAGTGGTAGGTATTAAATGAAGATCTTGGCCACCTTCAAAATGTCAATCTTTCCATATCTGATGAATTGTTTCATTTCCTCGTTTTTCCATCCAAAAAAGTCTTGAATCTCCTTTGTGTGGCCTTTCTTCAAAGAAGGTTGGATCAACTTAACCTTGGATGGAGATAACATATAAACTCAGAATTCTTCGAGAGTTACATAGGTCTCTACCAATCCAAATCAAAATACATGAAGATCGCCATCCTAGTGCTAAGGCACTTGTAAGAGCATATTATGATGTAGCTTAATGCACCCAATTTGACTGAGCATTGACATACTCATTGATTCCAGCAGTCCTGGTGTCACCATGTTTATGTCCACGATCCATTTCCTTAATGTCTCATCCAAAGAGTCTATGAATTTTCCTGAAACCATTATAAGCAAAGAAAGGATATGATGACTTGCCAAAGTATAACTAATTAGTTGTTGAAACAATCAAATCTTTACCTTTGTTGCATTAAACTCTTTTTTTTTCTATCAAGGATGGGGAATAAATTGTCCTTGACAAACTGGTGCCGGGTGGTGACTTGGGGGATAGAATCCTGGATAAGAATTTAAAGGACTATAGGTGAATGACAGATACCTAATGGCCTTGTATACCAAATAGAGATTCTTGGGGGACACAAGCTATGATGATCTTTAGATACCTTGACTATTAAACTAGGAACCAATTTATTGCCTTGAGATAGTTGAAACCGCACTTGCACATATCAAGTTGCCTACGTATCCCTTGAGAGAAATCAGGTCTGACATAGTTTGGGCTATTCACTCTATTAGACATAATATTTCTTGATTTGATCCATGTTGACCAGTCCACGTATTTCCTCACTGTTGTGGCCTATGAGTTTCACAACCTTGCCTGGTAGAATTTCTTTGATAGTGAATAGGCCACTCCAGTTGGGCCTGAATTTCCCTATTGGGTCATAAATTGGGGCTCTTTGTTCTCGAAGAACGTTCATCTTTCTCTATGTGATGGGGCTTCACATTCTTATTGAAGACCCCTACCATTCTCAGTTGATATTTCTTTAGGTTATCCATAGCTTTGATACGCCTTTCGTCGAGAAAATTGAGCTCGTTGTGCCTGGCCTTCACCCATTCTCTATCAGGTAACTGACTATCAAGAAGCACCCGTAGGGATACTCTAGGATTTCCATGGTAGCACTACTTCAACCCCATACATCAAAGAGAAAGGAGTTGCCCCCATCGAGGATCGTACAAAAGTCCTATATACCCATAAAGCAAGTGGCAAATTGTCCGCCCAATCCTTATGTGTTTTAGCCATTTTCTATAAGATCATCTTAATGTTCTTGTTAGCTGCTTCTGCTGCCCCGTTGGTCTGTGGCCTATAAGTGGTAGAGCGATGCCTTCTTATACCAAACTTGGTACAAATCTTATTAGTCTTGCCCCAGAAATGGGATCCCTGATCTGATATCAACTCTTAAGGCACTCCATATCAGCAAATGAAGTTTTCTTTGATGAATTTTGCTACCTTAGCAGATGTGAGGACTGCATATGACTAGGCTTCTACCCACTCGGTGAAGTAATCAATCGCTACCAAGATGAACTCGTGGCCGTTAGATGCTTTGGGGTTGATCTTCCCAATGATGTCAATCCCCGAAGTAGAGAATGACTAAGGAGAACTGAGCGAATGCAACTCCATTGGTGGGATATGTATGATATTGGCAAATATTTGATAATTTTAGCATTTCTTGAGAAAGTCTACGTAATCTGCTTCCATTGTGTTTCAATAGAAAGTCAACATAATCTGCTTCCATTGTGTTTCAATAATACCCCAACCTGAGGATCTTCTTAGCTAGCATTTTGGCATTCATGTGGGGTCCGCAAAGGCTTCCTCCATAATGGTGATAGCTTGCTCTTCATCCACACACAACAACTGTATTCCATCATAGGAACTCTTGTATAATAAGTCGCCTTGAAGAATAAACTGGGTAGCATATCTCCTTAGGAATTTCTTCTCTCTTTCAGTTGCTTCAATCGGGTACTTCCTTTCCCTAATGAAGTCCACAATAGGAGTGAACTAAGACAGGCCATCCATGGTAAGAGTGTTCACTGAATTCTGATAAATAGGTCTGATTCTTTGTTTCATTAAGACTTGTCAAACTCTAGCCATAGGGTTGCATTCTACCATGGAAGCCAAGGTTGCAAGGGCATCGAAAAACCGGTTATTGTCCCTTTGGAAGTATTCAAATGAAATCTTTTTAAAGTGTCCAATCACTTCTTCCAGATGTTCTTGATACGGTTTCTATTTCTCATCTCTAGTCTTCCACTTTCCTTGCATCTAACAAATGACAATGGATGAATATCCATACACTTTGATCCTTCTCAATCCAATAGTCAAGGTCGTTTCAAGTTCCAATGCACAAGCTTCATATTCAGTAATATTGTTGGTATAGGGGAAGTCGAGGCAGAATGACGAAGGCAAGTGAAGGCCATCAAGAGTAACAAGAAATATTCCTACACCACACCCCTTTTGATTAGCTGCCCCATCAAAGAACAACTGTCATTCATTAGCAATGTCTTCTTCCTCTGTTGCTGTGATTTCTTCATCAAAGAAGGCATCGTCTAAAGCTCTTCTATCTTCTGTGGGGTGGGCAGCCAAATGATCAGCTATAGTTTACCCCTTGATAGATTTCTAAGTAACATAGGTGATGTCAAACTCTAATAGCAAAAGTAGCCACCAGGCCATCCTTCCTATTAGAGCTGGTTTCTCGAAGAGATACTTGATTGGATCCATTCTTGAGATCAAATGCATTGGATAAGCTACCATGTAGTGCCGTAACCTTTTGTTGCCCATATTAGTGTAGCACAAGTTTTTTCCCAAAGATGTGTACCTCGTCTTAGACTCCAAGAACTTACTGAGGTAGTATATGAGATGCTCTGCCCCCTTCTTTATCTATTTTTTTGGGAAACATGTCCACACTCTTTAATATGTTTTGGGGTTGATAAACAAACATACATCTTTAACATGATTTGATAAAATGTGAATAGCTTGAAGAAGTATAATTAGTTTGAAGAAACACTTAGAAGGGTTGAATCAAGGCATTAAGGTTTGAACACATATAGATATGACCTTGAAGCTTAAAGACACTCAAGACCCGAAGATAAAGACATCAAGACCCAAGATGAAGACCATAGGATAGAGAGTATATTTTGTAATTTGTACACATATTGCATATGTACGCACCTCATGCATCATACTAGAATGACCTAAGGTGGTAGAGTGCAATGTGCTCTAGTAAAACTCTGTGAAAACAGATTAATCTGACTTAAGGGAATTTTGGATAACCTTAGAATTAGTATCAAGAAATGGACCCTCCATAAAATTTGTAGGAAATCGAGTCACAATTCCAACACAACTAGTTTTAGGTTAATCCGAGGTTGGACCGAAAAGTTATGGTTAAAACACTGACAACTGGTTAATATGACAAAGTTTTGACAAAACAAAATCTGTCAAGCTAGCAGTTGACCGGCTATAAGTATCGGTCAACCAGAACTGTCTGAGACCATATTCGATCGATTGGTAGAAAGTCCCAGTCTATCGGTGCCTCCCTGAAAGAGCTCCAATGGTTAGTTTTTCTACCACAATGGCTCTTTTCGATGGACCGACTACCAATGGTGATCGACCGGTGGTCCCAGAATACGACCGTTAAAGCCTGATTTCCTACCTAAAATGCTTCACTAAGCTTACCTATAAATACCCTAGCTACTCTTAATTAAAAATTAATTAAGCAAGAACATTAAGAGCATTATTATGAGCATTCAAGAGTCATTAAGATTATATATTCTATCCTACTTGAGTTGTTCGATTATTCTAATCCCAACAAGAGCTCAAGTCTTAATCAAGTCCTCCACTCTTTCCTTTGCAAGTCAAAGCCATAAGAGAGGGCTTTGCATAAGGTGCATCATTCATCTCTCATTCTTATCATTTGCACTACACTTGAGGTATTCCTCTTATTCCACTACTCCCCACTTTTTTTTTCTGTTTTTACAATTCTAGACTGTACTTAGGGTTATAAGGACTCTTTTATCCTAAAAAGAGGAAGGTGTCTCTCTACCTCCAAAAGAGATTGTAAAGGCGTTTCTCTACCTGTAAAGGGATTTGTAAGGATACTCTTATCCATAAAAATATTGTAAGGGTTTTCTTTCCTACCAACCGTACTAAAAGGGAGAAATAGTGGAATACCTTACAAGAGGATTCTTATAGGGAGTGGACTAGACTCGGATTAAGTCGAACCACTATAATTCTCGGTTTTGTGTGATTGTACTTATTCTATTTTATTCCATATTTATTATTTACAGTCACACTTGAGACAGTATTTCGCAAAGAGTTAAAATTCCACTAGTGTAACCTATTCACCCCCCCTCTAGGTTATTTCAATTGGTATCAAAGCTGGAGCTCAATTTATTTAAGATTATATTGTCTTAAAAGTGAGTCAAAGACCATGGCCACATTTCAGGGATCACCAAAAGGCATAAACGCCTCGAGACCCCCTTACTTTAATGGAGAGAACTTTTCTTTCTGGAAGTGCATATTCAAAAACGTTGTGTGTGGTCACGACATCCTCGTATGGAGAGTCATAGAGAATGGACCATACACTATCACTAAAATGGTTGATGGAAAAATACTACCAAAAGATGAAGGGGAATGGACAACTGAAGACATCACTCTCATCCGACCATGCAATCACGTTCCTTCAGTGTGCCCTCAACAAATAAGAGTTCAACCGAGTCATAGCATGTGACACAATAAAAGAGATTTGGGATATGCTTCTTGTCACACATGAAGGTATAGTAGAGGTAAAGAAAAGAAAGATAGATCAACTTGTTTCTGATTACGAATCCTTCTTTATGAAAGAAAATGAGTCAATAACTTTTATGTTTACAAGATTTACTGACATTGTGAAGAGTCTTAAAAGTTTAGGTAAAAGTTATACTAACGCTAAAAAAGTCAAGAAAATCTTAAGAGCCTTACATATAGCTTGGAGACTCAAGAAATCAGCAATAGAAGAAGCCAAAGACTTGACAAAATTTCTTTGGACTACTTGCTTGGATCTCTACAAACTCATGAAGTAGAGTTGAATTTCAAAAAATCAAATCCTGAGAACAAAAAGAGGACTATAGCTCTAAAGTCATCTCAGACTATCGAAGAGGTAAGTGATGATGAAGAATTAGATATGGAAAAAGAAATTTCACTCATCACAAGGAAGTTCAACAAGTTCCTCAAAAAGAAAGGAATATTTTAATATAAGAATAAATCCTACGAAGACAAATCCTATGGGGAAAAAGGTAAATCTAAAATTAAATCCAAAGAAATCTCTTATATAGATATAGTATGTTTTGAGTACAGAAAGCCCAGATACTTCAGAACCGATTGCCTACATAAACCAAAAAAGAAGGCTTATGCAGTCACATGGGACTCAAGTGATGAAGAAGAGAAAAACGAATTTGAAGAAGTCACCAACCTCGCCTTGATGGCTATTGGAGATGAAGAACAAGAGATATGTCAAACTCAACCTGAATCCTTAATAAAGGACTCTAATGAGGAACTTCAAAAAGCCTTTGAGGCCTTATATGAAGAAAGTCTCAAATTAGAGTCTGATAAGAATGAACTTAAAAAAGAGGTTGACGCACTCAATAAGACAGTGGATGCACTAACATCAAAGGTGAGTGAACTGGAAAAAGAAAACTTCAAGTTGAACTCCACCCTTTGCACCTTCAGCCAAGGGCAAAGGAACCTTGACAATCTTCTTGGTTCTCAAAGGAAAGGTCCAAATGAAAGAGAAGGACTGGGTTATAATGGATAAAATCCATCTAGGAGAAAAGAAAAGTAAAGCGAGAATCCAAGAAGGTGTGACCAAAGAAACCAACCATCCACCTCTTACATCAAATGTTGTTTTTGCAAAAAGATAGGACATTCCATAAACCAATGTCATTTTAGGAAAAGAAAGAACCCCAACTGTCAAACTGAGAGACCAAGAGTTAGCCATACCTACTACTACATGTCCCTAAGAAGGCAATATAGGTCTCAAGAAGACTCTAGACCTATGATTAGGTATAGAAAATCCCAACCTCAAAGAGAACACTCAATTGAGAGGCTCAAAAGATAATACCAAGGGTATGAGAACTACCCTGGAAGGCTTATAAACCACAAGAGAAATACCAAAACCAAGGATCCTATAGACCTCAAAGATACTATACTCCTCAAAGATCAAATAGATCTTATGAACCTCAGAGGACCCAAAGAAACCCAAAGTCATCCCAAAGGCAAAACCAAAGACCTAAAAAGTATAAAATCATTTAGGTTCCATTAGAAAATTTGACACTAACAATTATGGACCCATGAGATTATGGGAACCAATGTATAATTAATTTTCTATTATAGGTTTTCTTACAGAATAAAGTGGAAGCCGAATAGGTAATCAACAGTGGATGCTCCAAGCACATGACATCCAACAAGAACCTATTCTTAAGCTTACGGGACAACGACGGAGGATGGGTCTCCTTCGGAGATGACAACAAAGGAAAAATCATTGGTATTGGAAAAATAAGACTTGGAGGTATTTCAATCTCAAATGTTTACTTTGTGAAAAATCTGAATTATAACCTCCTAAGTGTAAGTCAGTTATGTAGTATTGGATATAAAGTATAATTTAATGTCTCATTGTTGTATTAAAGATACAAATGATAATCTAATTCTAAAAGGATCTAGGAAAAATAATATCTATGTTTGTATGCTTGACGAATCAAGTTCCTTGAATGCATGCTTGGTTTCTAACCATAGTGAGTCATCATTATGACATAGAATACTTGGACATGTAAATGTTAAGTTGATTCAAACCATTGCATCCAACGATCTTGTGAGGAACCTCCCTAAGATCAAGTATGAGAAAGACAATTTCTGTGATGCTTGTCAAAAAGGCAAACAAACCAAAGTCTCTCACAAGTCAATGAATATTTTCTCTTCCTCTAGACCATTGGAACTTCTTCATTTAGACTTATTTGGACATATCAATGTATCTAGTATGAGTGGTAAAAGTTATACCTTTGTAATAATCGTTGATGACTACTCTAGATATACTTGGACTATTTTTCTAAAACAAAAAATGATGCCTTCGATGAATTTGTAACTCTATGTAATAGATTGTAAAATCAGAAAGGGTATACTGTAACCTCTGTGAGGAGTGACCATGGAGGAGAATTTGACAATGTAAGTCAATTTGACTTATATTGCAACAAGTATGGAATTGACCATAATTTCTCTGCTCCTAGAACACCTCAATCTAATGGGGTTGTTGAAAAGAAAAATAGGTCACTACAAGAGACGGATAGGACTATGCTCAATAAGTATTCCTTGCCTAAGTACTTTTGGGATGAAGCTATAAATATAGCTTGTATGTGTTAAATAGGATAATTCTCAGACCTTTACTTTCTAAGACCCCTTATGATTTGTACTTCGGCAAAATATCAAAAGTAGACTACTTTAGAGTTTTTGGGTGTAAATGTTTCATCCTAAACACTAGAAACTATCTTAAAAAATTTAATGCAAAATCTGATGAAGGAATATTCTTAGGTTATTCACTCAATAGTAGGGCATATAGAGTTTTTAATAAAAAGTCATTAATGGTTAAAGAATCTATGAATGTATGATTTGATGAATCATTGCCTAATGACTTGAATAAATCTCTTGTTGATGATGATGATGCCATGTTTGATGAGCTTAAGAACAAAGTTAATGATATTTCTCTTGATGATTCTAATGATGTTACCATCGAAAAAGTAGAAACATTTCCTAAGGAAGTCATCCCTCATAGGAATCATCCCTTAGAAAACATTATAGGGGATCTAGATGGAGAAATTTAAACTAGATCTAAAACCCAAGATGTATGCAATCACACTGCATTTATCTAAAGGATCGAACCAAAGAACATAGAAGAAGCACTAAAAGATAATGATTGGATTATTGTTATGCAAGAGGAGCTGCACCAGTTTGAAAGAAGCAAGGTATGGGAACTTGTCCCAAAACCTGACCACCACACCATCATTGGTGCTAAGTGGGTCTTTCGTAATAAATTGGATGAAGATGAGAACATATAAGAAACAAAGTGAGACTAGTAGCCGAAGGACATAATCAGCAAGAGGGAATTGACTATAATGAAACCTATAAACTAATAGCATGGTTAGAGTCCATTAGAATGCTACTAGCTTTTGCATGCCATAAGGACTTCAAACTATATCAAATGGATGTCAAAAGTGCCTTCTTAAATGGATACATTCAAGAAGAGGTCTATGTAGCTCAAGCCTCTGGTTTTAAAGACCCTAAGTTTCCAAACCATGTCTATAGACTTAAGAAAGCCCTTTATAGCCTTAAACAAGCTCCTAGAGTTTGGTATGAGAGATTGAGTACTTTCTTGATAGAAAGTGGCTTCTCAAGGGGGAGGATTGACACAATTTTGTTCGTGAAGAACTTAAAGAAAGAGATACTTATTGTTCAAATTTATGTAGATGATATTATCTTTGGCTCAACCAACGAGAAAATGTGTACTGATTTCAGTAGCAAGATTAGCAACGAATTTGAAATGAATATGATGGGAGAGTTAAATTTCTTTCTTGGTCTTCAAATAAAACAAACTGATAATGGAATTTTTATAAACCAAAGCAAGTACACTAAGGAGCTGCTAAAGAAATTTGACATTAACAGTCAAAAATCTTTAGACACTCTGATGAGCTCATCCTTGAAACTAACCAAGGATGAAAATGGCATTTCTGAGGATGTAACTAGATATAGAGGCATGATTGGGAGCCTTCTATATCTAACGGCAAGTAGACCTGACATAATGCACAGTGTATGTGCATGTGCTCGGTTTCAAACCAATCCTAAGAAATCTCACCTCATAGCTGTGAAAAGAGTTTTTAAATATTTAAAAAGAACTTGTGATGTTTGGTTATGATACCCCAAAAACCAACCCCTTGACTTAGTCAGCTTTTCAGTAGGGGCCCTCCGGCCCCTAGAGGCACGTGTCGTTGGCCAAGCCCCCGCAGTGGACGTGTTGTGTGGGCTGCCTTGAAGCGTAATTCCTGTCGGGTGATGGGTAGAATCCTTTGCAGACGACTTAAATGCGCGACGGGGTATTGTAAGTGGCAGAGTGGCCTTGCTGCCACGATCCACTGAGATTCGGCCCCGTGTCGCATCGATTCGTCCCCCCGTATTTTTTCCCTTTTCTTTCCCCCCACACCCTCCTGAGGCTAGGATTATCCACGCGTGGCCCCAGGTATGCCCCTAAGTGTTAACTACCCCAACGGTTGCCTGAGTATGGTTATGCGTGTTGCCCAAGTGAAGTGTGCCTATGCGTGCACATTGAGTGCCACTTAGTGTACACGTTGTCACGACCTACCCAACAAAGGCCCATAGACTTAGGCCATTGGGCTAAGTAAGGTCCAAGTTCTAGAGTTTTCTGCAAAGGTGTAGCAACTCTAGATAATTTTATTGTAGATATTTATAGGAGGTATGTTG